>NC_048302.1:56111924-56374754 GCF_013100865.1 Trachemys scripta elegans
GGGGCAGGAGTGTGGAGAGGGATCGGAGCAGTCAGGGGACAGGGAGCAGAGGGGTTTAGATGGGTTGGGAGTTCTGGGGGGGGGCTGTCAGGGGGTGGGGAGTGGTTGGATGGGGCGTGGGAGTCCCAGGGGTCTGTCTGGGGGTGGGGGTGTGGATAAGGGTTGGGGCAGTCAGGGGACAAGAGGCAAGGAGGCTTAGATAGGGAGTGGAATCCCGGGGGGCAGTTAGGGGCAGGGGTCCCAGGAGGGGGCAGTCAGGGGACAAGGAACGGGGGGAGGGTTGGGGGTTCTGGGGGGCGGGAAGTGGGAGGGGCAGGGGCGGGGCTAGGGCAGGGCTCCTCCCGTCCTCTTTTTTGCTTGTTGAAATATGGTAACCCTATACAGGAGGCAACTTGACAGCAGCAAGGAGCGGTTCAAAAACAAGCAGAGCAAGTGCAGAATGACTGTTGAGTGTGCATTTGGCCATTTAAAAGCCTGCTGGCAATGCCTATATGGGAAGCTGGACATAGCCGATGGCAATATTCCTATGCTTATAGCCGCATGCTGTACGATCCATAATATTTGTGAAGGGAAGGGTGAAAGCTTCACTCAGGGCTGGACCTCAGAGGCTCAGCTCCTGGAGGCTAAGTTTGAACACCTGGAGACCAAGGCTATTAGAAGGGCACAGCTTAGGGCCATAAGGATCAGGGATGCTTTGAGGCAGCAATTTGAAGCTGAAAGCCACTAATATTTGTTGCTATGCTTGGGATTGCAGTGCTTGTAATGCTAGGAGGTGATTGGTGCACATGATGCAAGAAAGGGCCTGTATGTTGCTTTGCAGTGCTCTTTTTGCTTTCATTTAATAGAATAAAGATTGTTTTCAGACAAAATTATTTTATTGAAAGACAACAACCAGAGGAGAGAGTCAAATAAAAAAAATTCATCAGCAGGGAGGGGGTTGGGGGAAATGGAAGGTCTCAAGAGGAGGAGGGGTCCTGGGACAGCTACAGATTTGTGTATGTCCAGGGATCATACCCAACCTTCTTCGGAGTACAATGCAGTGAGTGCTGTACTTCAGCAGGACCAAACTGCAGAGGGATGGGTGTTGATGCAGTGAGTATTGGAAGTCCACACTGCTGGACTGTGAGGAGGGAGGAGTGGAATGCTGTGGGTAGAGAATGGAGCAGGAGGTTGATAAGCATGTTGGCGGGGGGTGCATGGGAAAGTTTTGTGACAGCTGCTGCAGGGGAGGGCAGGCACGGAGCTGCTTGGTTTGAAGAGCTAGTATTGCCTAGAGCATGTCTGCTTGGGGCTCCATAACTGTTAAGAGTCGCTCCGTGGCTTCTTTTTGGTGTGCCATGTTCTCCTTTCGTTCCCTCTTCTCGCTGTCCCGCCACTCCTTCAATTCCTTTTTCTCAGCAGCGGAGTGCATCATAACCTCACGCATAAAGTCCTCCTTAGTTCTTCTTGAATGCTTTCTAATTCTTCGCAAACATTCTGCCACCAATAACAAAGAGGGAGGCTATGCTCCCAACGTCATCTCTGTGAAGTTTAAATGCAACATTTTACAGAAGCAGTATTGTTTGCAATACAGACACTGTTTCAGTGCTTTAAAAACACAGCCAGTACTCACACACCTGTCACTAACTGGCTGACCCCAGGCAAGCACACAAGCCACAAGACCCCCAAAATGGTGACTGGCCACAGAGGCAGGGTAAATCACTATTCCCAGACCCTGCTGTACACGTGACTCTTGGGGAGAGTCAGCACTGTAGGGGGGGCCCTGATAACGATCCCTGTCCCCACAATTTCACTAGGAGGTGATCATTAGGGAAAAATCTCCCTGCTGAGCGTGAGCAGGGAATCAAGAGAGGGTCTTCAAGCCTGCGGTTTCTGCCCTGGCCCCCCATGGGGCTAGCCTGTGTGCAGCAGTGGTGCTGCCCCTCCCCCATGACGGCACAGTGGCGCAGGAAAGTTACTGTTAATGGGGAAAGAAATAAAGCAGCTCTGCCGAGGAACCTGCAGGAGTGGAGATACTGGGCAATCCTCAAGATTTTCCTGGAGATCTCTGAGGGAGATTCCCATGAAGTGATGGAGTATATCAGCCTGTTCCACTGCTCAAACTAGGCACAAGGTGGGAAACAAGCCTGCTTTCTGCAACCCCCCTGACCCCAACAATTCACTTCACAATTCCCAAAAATCAGATCCACTTACCAGGGGCCTCCTCTGTTTGTGCTTTACCAAGATCCGATTGCTGTGACTGGCTAGGTTCCTCTGGGATAGAAAAGAGCTCATGACTGCATACATCTCTGGCCTCCGAGTCATCCTCTGCCTCTGGTTCCCCCTCCCCCTCTTCACCCAAGATTGCCTCCTCCTGGCTCGGTCCACTCTTTACTGGCAATGAAAGCCAATGAAGTATCCACAGTGGTCTTCGCAGTGGAAGTGTGGTCACCACAGAGTATCGCGTCCAGTTCTTTGTAGAACCAGCAGCTCATGGGTGCAGCACCAGAGTAGCGGTTTGCCTCCCGCATCTTGTGGCAGGTATTCTGCAGCTCCTTCACTTCGATCCTGCACTGCAATGTGTCCCGGTCATGGCCCTTTTCTATCATGCATCTAGAAATCTGTCCATAGATATAATTCGGAGGGCTGGAGCGCAGCTATGACTGTATTGCCTCCTCTCCCCAAATGCCCATGAGGTCCAGCAGCTTGGCATTGCTCCAAGCAAAGAATCGCCACTGCACGCATCACTGAGCAAACAGGAAGGGGACTGTCAAATTTGCAAAGGAATGTATGGGTTGGGCTGACAGTTGGTCACCTGAGGACAGGGCAGTAGAGTTCAAACCAATGGCCAGAGGTGAGAACAGGCATTGTGGGACACCTCCCGGAGGCCAATCGCAGCGCTGTAATCACCACGGTGTCTACACTGGCACCGCAGCACTGTAGCCATGGTGCAGAAAGCTCTATGCCTCTTATCGAGGTGGTTTTTTTAGAGCGCTGCATCTGCGCAGTTTCTGCACACTAAGTGGCTTGGCAGTGTGTACACCTTGGGAGTTACAGAGCTCAAAGCTGCTTTACTGCACAGAAACTTGCCAATGTAGATGGGGCCTTAGAATGAAATCCACAAAACCCAGTATGCTAGGCAGGCATCTGCCTAAACAAGCTAGTGGGAGATGCTAAGGAGAAGGTTGTGTCCTAAGCCCTGCCCCTCTCATAAAGATAGGCACCTAAATCTGGGCTGAAGGGAGGCAACTATCTCTGCTAGCAATCCAAGAACCCCTCCTCTTGGAGTCAGGTGGCTTAGGAGCCTCAGTTGTTTCTTAAGAGAAAGAATTAGACACCATCTTGACCCTGCGTGTAGGTTGGTAAACTGCCAAGCCCAGATCCACAGATGTATTTAGAAGCCTAAACGCCAGATTTAGGGTGCCAAAGTTTATTTTGACATATCTGGAAGTTGAAGGGATTTTGGTAAGGGTCAAGAATGTGCCTGTATCTTCATGTTTCAACAGTTTTTTAAAAAACATTGGTTTTCCCATATTTTCATGATATGTTGTTTGTTCCCTTACTAATATTTTGAAATAGCAATAAAACTGTCAGTGATTTGTTACCAAGAGAGACTGGTATGTAAATGTGTAAAAGAGGATGTACTGTCAGGTTTCATATGGTCTACCTTTGATGTACTGTATATCAAAGAAAGACATAGGAGGATATAAAGGAACTCCACTCTGCCCTGAAGAGAGAGAACCCAGCAATGTCTGGTAAAAGGAAAGCAACACAAGCAGAGGGAACTGATAAACATGGAGCTGGATTGCCCTCTTTGGTGATTAAAATCTGTAGAAGGAGTGGAGGGTGTGGGCAGCTTGGTGAGGTCCTTGCACAGTTGACCCCAAGTTCTCCTGGGCAATAGGATTTGCCCCCATGCAGGACCTGCTCTAAACCTCTGAATTTTACATGGTCAGAAGGTGGCTGGGAATATTTTCATAGTTACCAATGGCCACCCTTTGGCTTTAGCTGCCCAGAAAGTCCCCTTAAAGGGGAATTCTGTTTGTAGAGCAACATTGTAGAGCCCCTAACCCCAACATTAATTTCAAGGTCCATTCATAAGTACTACACATGCCTAACACAACATGTGATGTACCTCATCCAGTGCCCTAAATGCCCCAGTAACAACTATATGGATGAAACCAGACACTCTTGAATGAACTCACACAGGAAAATGATAAAAGACAAAAACCCCATATCAACTGTGGATGAATACTTTTCCCAAAGGGATCACTCTGTAACAGTTCACATCCTCAAAGGAAACCTGCGCAACACTTTCAAAAGATGAGCCTGGAAGCTTAAATTCATAACTTTGTTAGACACTAAAAATCATGGTCTGAATAGAGACACTGGATTTATGGCTTATTACAACAATCTATAACTCACTAACAACCCCCAGCTGTTTATGTTTATGTATTCTTTAAGAGACTTTCTTGTATTGTTTAAATGCAAGCATTCAATAACAAAGAACACCTAATTTTTGAAAGATCAAAGTGAATGTTTCAGTTGTGAGCCTTACCAAAAAAGTAATATTAATGGAATAGTTTTGAGTATATTGCTGTACATACATGAAAATGCTACTTTAACAAAGACAGCTAAGAGGTGCAAGAGAATACAGAAATGAAAGAAACAGATTAACTGGTTTTGGATGACCTTCTAACAACTTTATAACTCAGGAAACCTTAAAGTTGCCATAAATTGATCAAAATATACTTTAAAAGTAACAATTTGACAAATGCAACACCTGGGGCATGATTTACTAAGTGCCAAGCAACATTAAAAACACCTGCTTCTCTTCAAAATGTCTAATGTAAACAAGAAAAGTTTTTATTCATTTGACTGTCTCCGTATACGCAGCAATAGGCTGCTCTCATTTGTTGAATATCCTTCTCATCCATAAAAATATGGAATGAATTCAACACTCAACTTAAATTAGAAAATACTCCTTACTGATTTGAAATTAATAAGCAGAGCAGATACCCACACATATATGGAGATCAGGGCAGGACTGGGCTGGATTGAGGCAATCTGCAGCCCTAAACACACCTGACAAGTCCTATCATGACTATATTCCTGTAACTCCACCCCATACTTGGAATAGTGGCAGTGGGGGAGAAACTCAGCTCTTAGAGCTAGGAGCAGCAGTGGAGGGGAGCACTTTTTTTTTCCCCTCCAGGAGTGGCACAGGGATCCTCTCTTCCTCCCAGCAGGCAGCAGCAGCAGGGCTCCATAGTATTTGCCTCAGAAGTTGGGGCATATTTATTTGTGTGGTGGTGAGTTGAGCCCTCTGCACTGTTCCCCTCTGTCACATCGTAAGTTCTCTGGTGGAGCTTTCCTGAGAGGTGGGATTTGGGGTTCTAATACCCCATTGAGATACATGGAGAAATTCACAAATCATAAAGCTACTGTTTCAGCCTGCACACATTAAAGAAATATGTCACTTTTTCAAGGTTGTTTTTTGACAACCGTAAGTATTAAAAACTCTTTTTTAAATGAAATCTTAGCTTGTTATGTAGTCACATGACTCCAGGAACTGGGGCTCTAGGTACTGGTTTATAACATAAATACAGACCTGATACTAAAATTAGTGACCTAGGTAAGGAAATGTTTAAAAAATATTAATATTTTATCCCCTTCTCAATGACAATATTTATTTCAAAACAGTAAAGAAACCAAGCAACCTGATGCTAACTGGGCTGGTGACCTAAAACACGAAGGCCAAATTTTAAGCTCAATTACAGTAGTAAAAAACCCCAGAATAATTCCATTGAGGTCAATGTTGTTACAATATTGTAACTAAAAGGAGAACTCAGACATAAATATTTAAGACAAATAAGTTCTGAGCAACAATATACTTTTTATCTAGATTGTGATCTTGATTCTGATTTCACTTCCACCACTGAATTTAACTTACATAGATGTGAGAGCAGAATTTGGCTTAGTGTTCTTGTGACTTGAGAGGATGTTTTACCACAAGAAGGTAATGTATTTTCCAACTATGTAATTTAATTTTGGTCAATTTTATGGTCATAGGACTTTTAAAATTGTAATTTTCATGATTTCAGCTATTTAAATCTGAAATTTCAGGGTGTTGTAATTGTAGGGGCCCTGACCCCAGCAGTTGTAGGGTGGGTTGTGGTACTGCTACCCTTACTTCTGCACTGCTGCTGCTGGTGATGCTGCCTTCAGAGCTGGGCAGCTGGAGAGCAGTGGATGCTGGCCAGCTAGCTGCTGCCAGCAGCAGCACAGAAGTAAAGATGGCGTGGTATGGTATTGCCTTACTTCTGTACTGCTGTTGGCCGGGCACCACCTTCAGAGCTGGGTGCCTGGCCAACAGCTGCTGCTCTCCAGCGGCCCAGCTCCAAAGGCAGCACAGAAGTGAGGTTGTGCTTACCCCATAAAATAATCTTGCAACTCACTTGCAACTTTTGGGTCTCCCGCAGTTGGAGAAACGTTGTGAAATCTGTATAGTGTAAGGTAAAAACACACAAAAGACCAGAATTCATGATCCCTGAGGCGTTTTTCATGGCCATGAATTCGGTAGGGCCCTAGATACAAGCTAGAGCCTGAGTGCAGCTTACAATGGGGTTGATAACAGGCAGCTTGTGCTCAAACCCCGCTGGGCTCATTACTATAGGAGAGGCGTTTGTTTAGGACCCGGGAGAAGCCCTCGCCTGCCTCACACGCTGCATTGCCATTAGTGCGGAGCGGCCGGGTTACAGCCGCAGCTCGCTCCTCCTGTTGGAGCCTCTGCGCCCGGCTATAGAAGTCGCCGGCATAGAAAGGCGTAGGGGGAGGGAAGCTAGGGGCCAGGCGTTTGCTTTTTTACAGGGCAGTTCCACTAACAGCCTTCCCCAGCTGCTGCTCCTACCCGCTGGAGCTGTGCAGGGCGGGACCGCGGACTCGGGGGCTGATTGTTGCAGCGCTGGGGAGGGGGCTGTCTGCTCCCAGAGGAGGCTGGATTTGTGTCTCTCCTCTGCGCCTTGTGGGCGAGCGGCGAATGCGGTAGCGGGGGAGCGGCAGCCGCGTGAGGCATCCCCCTGCCTGCAATCCGCCCATGTGATCCGAGCCCCGCGGGCTCCCGGCGCGCTGTGGTGGGCAATTGGAGCTGGGCATTCCGGATTGGAAGGCGCTGGGAGCGGGCGGGAGAGAGATGCCTTCCCCACCCCCACAGCAGAGAATGGCATGATTGGGGACATCATGGCTAGCAGCATCCTCTTTATTGTGTGAGGCTGCGTGGCTACAGCTAGGAGCCAGCCACTCCTCCGCCTCCCGAAGTTTGTGTCCTGTGTCCTAGCTGCTGCTGCGCCTGGCCGCGAGATGCGGAGTTAGGCTTTCCTTAGGCAGGCAGCAGGATGCGTTTGTGAGTGGGTGCATGTGTGCCTTAAGAGGGGGGGCAAAGATCATCACACCGCAGGACAGCTAGTCCCAAGGGCAACGTTGGCGCTCAGGGGTGTAAATACTGAGCGGGGTAGGTGTAGCTCTCTCGCCATATCTCTCCAGGCGGGGTGGCTCGGCGTGATGCTAAATTAGGTGCGCGCTGAATCTGCATGCCCTGAGCCAGGCTTAGTGGCAGGTTTCTGGCCCCGTGGAGTCCGGGGGAAAAGCAGGGGGACTAGCTGTTGGAAGGGGGAGGTGCAATAAATAAAGCAATAAATGGCCAGCAACAGGAGCATTGAGCTGGAGCACTTTGAGGAGCGGGACAAAAGGCAGCAGCGCTCGGGGGCTCGCAGAGCGGGGACCGGCTCGAGTTGCAGCAGCAGCTCCGGGCCCAAGGGGAACGGGCTCATCCCAAGCCCCGCGCACAGCGCCCACTGCAGCTTCTACCGCACGCGGACGCTGCAGGCCCTCAGCTCGGAGAAGAAAGCAAAGAAAGCCCGCTTCTACCGCAATGGGGACAGGTACTTCAAGGGCTTGGTGTTTGCCGTTTCCAGCGACCGCTTTCGCTCCTTCGATGCTCTCCTGATCGAACTCACCAGGTCGCTGTCGGACAATGTGAACCTGCCCCAGGGGGTCCGCACCATCTACACCATTGATGGCAGCAGGAAACTCACCAGCTTGGAGGAGCTAGTGGAAGGTAAGAGAGACACCTGCAGCTGCTGAGGAGTAAAGTCCAGGCTGTACAGGATGGCTGGCTCCTGAGAGGAGCATTGCTGGGATGGTCTGACCTCTTATTTTACCTTGTATTCCTGTAAGGTACCTTCTCTTGTTATTCCCCCAGCATGCTGTGCCTTCCCAGTCCCACCCCATCTACACAAGGCATTCACGTTCTCCCGTTGTGTTTTCTCTGTCTAAACCCACAAGGCACCTTAGCAAGACTAGTTACTTAGGGTTGAATTCTGTAACTCCATTGGCTTCAATCCAGAGTTAATCTGGATTTACATGGGTGCAACTGTGTGGAATTTGGCTCCTTTGCATCTGTAGAGGTTTTTTTTTAAAAAAAAAACTAATGAATCCTCATTAGGAGGTAGGTAAGTATTAACCTTGTTTTAGAGGGACACTGGTGCAGAGAAGCTGCCCAGAACCACAAGCCTAGTCAGTGGAAGAGCTACATTTAGAACTCAATTTTTTGTTCTGTGCCTATTCCCCTACCTACACCATTCTCCTTCCTATCTATCCCCAGCCCCCTCTCACTGGTGTTTCCCTGCAGCTTACCCAGAGGTACCCTATGGTAGTGTGTGTTTGTTTGAACTGATGTGATTAACTAATTGGCTGATATTTTGTTTCAACTATAGGATTAGTAATACATTTTCTGGATGTATTTCAGATATCTTTTTATTTGTTTGGGAAAGGAAATGTTTTAATTTAACTCCTATAACATTATGTCAATATTGCTGTTTCACCCATGGCAATTCAGACTTATTCAGAACAAGAGAAAGCCCTTGCATTGTAAAATACTCTGAAAACAGTCATCCTATAGGAGCCTTGATATTTATATTTTGGCATTTAATGGACCAAACTGGAGGCGTAAGTCCCTTTTTCAGAAGTGACTTAGGACTAAGACCCTAATGACTTTCAGTGACATTTAGGATCTGACGGGCCAAACTTTTAAAGGTGTTTAAAGATGCAGCTTGGCATCTAGTGGAATATTGAAAAGTGCCTAATTCCTATTAAAATTTATGGGAGCCAGGTGCTGAGGCACTTTTGAAAATCTCAGTAGGTAGCCATCTGCATTCTAGGTGCCGAAATACATTTTAAAAATATGGGCAATTGCTCTTATTGAAGAGGACTCCTTCTCTGATTTGTACGGCAATGGCACTTGCCTTAAGCAGGGAAAGGAGAATCTTGTGGTGTTCTTGCAGACTAATCCTTGTTGTTGCAAACTTCTCTATAAGGTAACACCCATAATCCTCCTCCAATCTCCTTTTTTTAAAAAGGGATTATTTAATTAAAAATTCTACTTAAAAGGTACCTGTGCTGCATGTTTGGGTATGCAATAGCTAGGCTGGTATAAGTGGGTGCTCTGCATATGATGTATAGATAGTTTCCATCAATGTTTTCATTAGTTGCTTGCTCTCTACTTATTTTTTCCATTTTTTTTTAAAATTGGACTTTATTCCCCCTGTGGTCTCTCTTTCATGGTCTTGCCTAAGCAGAATTTTCAGTATCATTTGAGTCACTCTTCTCAATACCAGGAGTGAAATCCTGGCCCTGTTTAAGTCAATGAGGCCAGAATGTCACCTCAGATGTTTAAGTGAATATGAAATTAGACAATAGAAGTTTGCTCATCTCTAGTCTAAAAATGGGTGCCTAGTAAAAGTGATCTTTTAAGTCAGGGGTGGGCAAACCCAGGGGGCCACATCCGGGCCGGCCCTTCAGATGATTTAATCTGGCCCTTGAGCTCCCGCCGGGGAGCAGGGTCTGGGGCTTGCCCCAGTCTGCACATGCCGTGGCTCCACGCAGCTCCCAGAAGCAGCGGCATGTCCCCCCTCCAGCTCCTACACGTAGGGGCAGCCAAGGGGCTCCACATGCCGCCCTCGCCCCAAGCACCACCCCCGCAGCTCGCATGGGCTGGGAACTGTGGCCAATGGGAGATGCAGGGGCAGCACCTGCAGATGGGGCAGTGCGCAGAGCCACCTGGCCACGCTTCCACGTAGGAGCCAGAGTGGGGGACATGCTGCTGCTTCTGGGAGCTGCTTGAGATAAGTGCCTCCCAGAGCCTGTACCCCTGATCCCCTCCTGCACCCCAACCCCCTGCCCTAGCCCGGATCCCACTTCTACCCTCTGAGCCCCTCGGTCCCAGCCCAGAGCCCTCACCCCAACCCTCTGCCCCAATCCGGAGCCCCCTCCCACACCCTGAACTCCTCATTTCTGGCCCCAGCCCAGAACCCTCACTCCATCCCACACCCCAACCCCCAATTTCGTGAGCATTCATGGCCCGCCATACAATTTCCATACCCAGATGTGGCCCTCGGACCAAAAAGTTTGCCCACACCTGTTTTAAATAATAGTTAAATAAATTTAATGCCAAAAAAATAATGCTTATTAAAGTGGTTTCATGAAGGAGGGATTGCCTGTTTTAGGTGGCTTTTAGTACAGTTATTGTTAAAACTGATTGATTCCTATCAGTTTTATAAACTGATCATTTAAAACTTTCGTCCATAGTATCTTTTTGTTTTGTTTTTTCATGTACTGGTTAGAATCATCAGGACAAACTCTGCAGTCTTATTAACCTAGGTGGGGTTTTAAGGGTGCAAATGAGGCCAGTATTTGTCTCTCTTTTGTAATATGCTCATTGAGTGTGCCCTTTTGTTTTATTGATCAGATGCACAGCAACAACAATAATACCGCTATTGAAACATCACTTTCATGGTTCTCTAAGTAAAATAAAAGGAAAAAAAATTCCCATTAATTTGCTCATTTATCCATGATCAACACAGCTTATAGGAATATTCAAAAAGTCCTTCAGTGTCATGATTGGATTAGCATATGCTCCAATTAGCACACCAAATTTCACCAACATTAGTTTCTGTTATAGATCTGTTTACCATGCATATAGAGAAGAGAAAACCCTGAGGCAGGAAGCATGGAGGGGCAGGGAAAAGAGTACAGAAAATGACTCTACCATCTATAAGAGCCCATAGAAACCCTCCTTTGCAGTCAGGACTCCATCAGCTTGGTGGAGAAACACTTACTCTTTACTTGCTCTTCCTTTCTGACCAAGCAGACTTGAATGGAAATCCACAGTGGAATTAATGCTTCTAAAGAACATTAGCAGTAGACTTGAATTCTCCACACCATTAGTAGCGGTGCATATGTTGTAAATTTAGTGGAAGGCTCTTGTGTATGGTAACTGACGGCCAGGTACCAGAGCCAATGTAGCCACCTACCTCAGTCCTTCATATCTCTAAAAAAAAGAACAGGAGTACTTGTGGCACCTTAGAGACTAACAAATTTATTAGAGCATAAGTTCCATTCTATATGCATCCGAAGAAGTGGGCTGTAGTCCACGAAAGCTTATGCTCTAATAAATTTGTTAGTCTCTAAGGTGCCACAAGTACTCCTGTTCTTCTTTTTGCGGATACAGACTAACACGGCTGCTACTCTGAAACCTTCATATCTCTGTTGGCAGGACAAGCTGTTTGTACATTCTGCCCATTTCTGCGGCTGATACTTGGAGCCCCAAGAGTTCTGAGCTGTATCATGTGAGCTTAAAGAGAGCCTCCAGCCTCTGTGACCAAGCCAGTAGGTGCTGTGTTAAGCTTGTCTCAGCTCAGAGTCGCTCTTTACAGCTCTAGACAGATCCAGTGCAGATGAACACTTTAAGGCAAATTTGCTGTTTGTCAGTTTGGCATATAAGAACTGGCTGATCAAACCCTGTGTCATGATATTCTGTATCAGCTAAATTGAGATGCTACATGCTTTGTTGTGGGCTTGGGCACATACAGTAAGAATTTAAAAAAAAAAATCAGACACTCTGTTGTTGTTTAATGTATATAGTATATAACTTATGTATAGCCACAAACAAATTCAACAACACACATCACAACAATAATTGTAACCTAACAACTGCCACTTAAAAATTTCACATCCTTCAACAAGTCTAGTTAAACATGCTTCGCATCATGTTCTGAAGGGCATGCAAATTCGTGCTCTGCTGGACCAGAGATGCTGAGCACATTCCACAGAGACAGGTCTGTCCCCAGCTCCAGTAAATGTAAATATCTCTGGATTGTCAATTTGACAACTCAGGTGCCTGCATAGAACATGAGGAGAGAGGTGTGACAGTGTACCCCATAAGGCTTTATGGGGAGGATGCTTATAAATGTATGTATGACATAACTGGAATATGTTTTGTGCTGCCTGTGCCAGGTAACATATCTCCGTAAAGGTTATGGTCTACTATATCTATTCATCCTATTTGTACATATATATCATTTTCTACTTGAGGTTAAGAATATGGACTGTATGCTTGCTTGGTTTCTAAGTAAGCTTTGGGAGGCATTTGGTCAGCTTCTTTAGGAAGGAATTCGCCAGGTTAAGTACCTGATCAGGAAACACTTGGAGAACAATGCATCTTGGAATGCTCCAATCCACATAAGAAGTCTTCCTGGAGACATGCAAGATACCATGTGGACAATGGCATCGGCCTGTAAAGACTGAGTCATGCAGGGGCATGTGACTTGCCCAGGTGACTCCAAAACTCCATCTTGGAGCTGGACTTTGCATAGGAGGGAGGAGGAGAGTCCCCACCCACAAGAGTCTATTTAAACCTGTGGGAGACCTCTCCATTTTGTCTTCAGCTGGCTAAAGAAGGAGCCTCTCCACCCCCACCAGGATACTTGAAGGAGACTGAAACAAAGGACAGTAACTACAGGGGGTGTGAGTGATTGCTGGACCCAGGCTAAAAGGAGATTAGCCTGTAAAAGGGAGTGCTCTGGAACTGGTGAGGAAATCATCTGTATTTAGTTTGATTAGACATAGATTTGCGCATTTTATTTTATTGGTGACTTACTTTGTTCTGTCTGTTACTACTTGGAACCACTTAAATCCTACTGTCTGTATTTAATAAAATCACTTTTTATTTAGTAACTTACTCAGAGTATGTATTAATACCTGGGGGAGCAAACAACTGTGCATATCTCTTTATCAGTGTTATAGAGGGCGAACAATTTATGAGTTTGCCCTGCATAAGCTTTATACAGGGTAAAACAGATTTATCTGGGTTTAGACCCCATTGGGAGTTGGGCATCTGAGTGTTAAAGACAAGCACACTACTGTGAGCTGTTTTCAGGTAAACCTGCAGCTTTGGGACACGTGATTCAGACCCTGGGTCTGTGTTAGAGCCAGACAGGAGTGGCTGGCTCAGCAAGACAGGGTGCTGGAGTCCTGAGCTGGCAGGGAAAACGGGAGCAGAGGTAGTCTTTGCACATCGGGTGGCAGCTCCCAAGGGGGTTTCTGTGATCCAATCCGTCACAAGAGGAATCTCTAAGGTTCTGGATTCTGCTTATGTTGGAGTTCATGGAAGCAGGGCTGTGTCCTTTAATATACAGGACCCAAATGTGCTTGGCAAATTCATCAATAGTGTGAGCTGTTGGGAATAGGGAGAATAAGATTTTATTTGGGATACATTCTCTTGCTAAACCCATGTTTCTCACCTCTATAGTATATATCCTTGTTTGAGCACAGCGGGATATTGTGTGTGTAATTTCTCCCCATCCTTCTGCTGATGTGACGCACACACTTACTATATGTGACACCAACAAAATATTTTTGGTTTGGGGTAATAGGATTCCCACGTGCATTTTTATATTTCACCTTTATATAGCCATAGTGGAACAACCTTTATTTATTATTATTATTATTATTATTATTATTTATTTTTACTTTCTCTATCTCTTCCTTCCCACTCCCAATGATTAATTGGTTGAGTGTGGGACATAAGATCAGTTTGCAGAAACTGAGGTATATCTGAGATGTCTAGATAGGTGTCTAGTTTTTTAATTTTTGAAATGACTTCATATTACCACTATGTTGTCTAGGCACTAGGAATGGAGTGGAAACACACGATAATTCTTCACAGTGGCAGAAGCTGGTGCTCATGACTCTCTATTTCTTTAGCATCTTCTGTTTTACTTTTTATTTTTTACTGGTCATGCAGCCTCTCATCTCATACTTAGATTTTTCTGGAACTAGGAAAATATTGAGGCTCCTTGGCCTTAACCAGGAGATTATTTTGGACTTCTGGAAGAACTAGGAAAAAGTGGTCTTCATCACTGATGAAACAGGCATTCTGATGTGGCAAGTGATAGGGCATCTTTAGTGCTCTGCATAGCACAAATACTCTTAATAGCATTTGCTTTCAACAGCTATAGTTAAACCTCTTATGGTATGTCAGCACCACTGGCAACATACTCAAAGTTGTCAAAGATGCTAGGTACATGTACAGAAGCCTTTTGGGAGGATGTAGAAAGATTCTCAGTAGAGCTGTCATTATCCATGGCAGGGAGCAATGTCCCAGGATATTGTTTTATCTGTCCTGAGGAGATGGCTATTTCATGTTAGCAGGGAGCAGAAGAAAGAAAGCATTGGTGGGAACCAATTAGTGAGTGATCCAAGTACTTACTCTTTTGAGTATTATTACTGCATATCACAATATCGGGTTAATCCTGTTAAAGTACTCAAGATTATAACTGGTGTATGCTTTTACCAAGTAGGTCAAGAACATCTTTCCTTGTGCCAGAACAACCAGATGCTAGCACCAGCTGGCAATTTGTATCTTCACTGCTTGCAGAAGGCACAATTATCTTCTTGCATTGAAGCCAAAAGCCAGGGTACCTCAGAAATCATAAAAAAATGTAAAGGACAGGGACGATTTGGCTGGTATAACACAGGAAGGTAGATACTTTTTTTTTAAACAATGCTTCTAAAATATTTGCATCTCTCAAATATATGTTAACTGTATTGGAGAGATGCAGTGTTTTCAGTTTACATAGGAAATGTTAGTGCAATAAACTGTTGTGATATGAACAAAACCACCACTGGGGATCTACTTAATATGAAAAAATTGAAGTTTATGGAGTGTTTCTCAGGGTAGGTGTCTACTTCTTGTGGGTAAGCCAAATGATAGAATCAGCAAGCTTGATAACCTGTGGCCTTAATCATGCCTTTCAGAAAATTCTCATCTGTACCCCCTTACAAAATGGAAGGTGAGAGCAGGGGCAAGCAGAGAAAGGAGTAGGTGAGAATGAGTAAGAGTGGCATCCTAGCTTCTCAAAGGGTCTGTATCTGGGGAGTTTAAGTAGATTGAGGACAAGAACATGATCATTTGTAGGTTGTCCAAGGACCTAAGAAATCAGGAAGGAAGGAAAATGAAGTTTACCAGTGCTCTGGAAATCTGGTCTCCTTGTGGTATGAAGTAGAGAAAGGATACTCTAATGACTATTCCTTCTGACCATCCAGTTTAAAGAATCATCAGTAGTATCTGGCACTACGAAAGAGTCAGGCAGAAAGAGTTTGAACAGGGACCTGTCTGCATCCTTATTAGATGTACCGGATGCTGTGAGAATGAGCTGAGGCTTATGAGACAGAAAGATGAAGGGCAACCAGATACCTGCTTTGACTTATGCGCCTCAAAGTAGCGCACTTGTAAAAAATGGGGACTGATGGCTCTTTCTCTAGGGACACTCATAACTGTGTCATCTATTCTACTCTGTTGTGTAGTTTCTCACTGAGAAGCAGGACACTTTATCTCAGCCTCAGGAGATAATAGAAGCCCATTAACACCTCACAAAGGCAGACCAATGGCCATATCTCACCCCAAGACTCTCGTTCCAAATCTGTTGTTCAGAGATTGAGTAGAATACACTTGATACCCCCCTCATATTGTCGTCTTCCAGGAGTGCACATAGGTTCTTTTAACCTAATGCTATAGTTATAATTACGAAGCATTTTCACTCTAAGTTGACATCTTAGGTGTCTGTACATTTGCAGAAAAAATTGCCTTTTGGGCTGCTCTTTCATATTTGTACTCTACTTAAAGGCAGATTATTTAAAAATTTCAGTAACTTTAGTTTAGCTGCTTTTTTATCTGAATTTAGGCCTGAATCAACAAAGGGACTTGGCGCTGCATTACTTAACTTTTAAGTGCTAGGAAAATCACTGAAACAACAACTGGGATCCACAAAGCCTGTGTTAGGTGCCTAGACTCCCTGGCCTATACAAAACTTGGAGAGAGAGAGGTGTCTAAGAGTGGGAGGCATCAAAACCAGCATTGTAGGTGGGAAATGGCTGAAATTCATGAATGGGAGATGGGGGAGAGTGGTGGAATCCTAAGCCCCTCCTCACAGTGCTAGGTGCCTAAGTCTGGGCTGCAGAGAGGCACCTATCTCTGATCCACAGCCAGGGAACCCTTTTCCTGTAGTGTGGGGGAGGGATAGCTCAGTGGTTTGAGCATTGGCCTGCTAAACCCAGGGTTGTGAGTTCAATCCTTGAGAGGGCCACTTAGGAATCTGGGGCAAAATCAGTACTTGGTCCTGCTAGTGAAGGCAGGGGGCTGGACTCAATAACCTTTCAGGGTCCCTTCCAGTTCTACAGATAGTAGTTAAGTGCCTGCCTTGCTCTACACAAACTGGTTGGAGGAGGTGGCAGATATAGCTGTTATAACTTTTAGCTCAGTGATTAGAGAATTCACCTAGGATGTGGGAAACCTAGGTTCAATTCCTCCCTCTGCCTGAGACAGACGATTTGAACAGGGGTCTCCCACACTTTTCAGAAGAATGCTCTGACTACTGAGCTATGGAACCTTCTGAGTCTCCCTTAGTTTCTCCTCTTGAAGCTAGCTCACTTTGTACCAAGAGTGATTGGAGTAAGGGGAGTGGACCCTGGGTCTTGGACCTCTGAAGTGGATACCCTAACAACTGAACTCTACAGAGTCATTCACTCTCTGGCCCAATGACTTTTGAAGCTATTCCACTGTGTATACATATTTAAATAAGAGAGATTGAAACCCTCTCCTGCCAACATAGCTACCACTGCTTGTGGGAGGTGGTTTTATTATGCCAACGGGAAAGCTCTCTCCCGTTAGCATAGAGCGGCTACAGGGGAGAATTTACTGTGGCGCAGCTGCAGCGTTCCAGTAGTGCTGCTGTAAGGTCTCTAGTGTAGACATAGCCATAGGTGCCCAGGGAACTTTTTACCCTGAAAATTTAGGCACTGAGTCAGTTTAGGTGTCCGCAGGATTAAGCGGCAGCTGAGCAGTTTTGTGGATCACACTGGGATTGAAGTGCTTAAGTCAGGGGTTTAAATACCTAAGGCCCTTTGTGAATATGGGACTCAGTGTTCTCTCCTTGTGCTGGCATTCTGAGAACTCAAGCTCTTTTGTTGTAAAAAAATTAGTATGTACTCAATCCTCAGTCAGGAATGTAAACTTTATTGACTTTGAGAAAAAAGAATACGTATTTGAAAAATGTTATAAGCATTTGAAAATAGTAGAGTGCACATGCCCAATGTAGCTTATCAATTTAAATATGGCTATTCAGATACACATATCTGATTTAAAAAAAATACATACACACACACACTACCACCTGTGTTTATTTGACTGTGTCTAATATTTAGGTACATAGACTAGCCTTTGCTCTATATCTGGAGCAGTTCAGTCTTGCATCTCATGTGATGATTATAAAAATCTCTTATTTTATTTTAAACTAAGGAAGAGAAGCATGAAAAGCTCCATATTGCAATATTATGGTTGAAGTTTTAACTGCATTTAAAAAGGAAACTGAACTACCAGGGTTCTGGAAATTATGAAGAAGATTCTGATCTGTTACCTTAATGTAAATCCGGTGTAAATGAGAACTGAATCTGGCCCTTTCGTTTCTTGAATTCCCTAAACTTTGTGTAGTTAAAATTTCCATCATAACTTTATTTATTACTTGATAATTGTTGTTTTTGCTGAAATTTGGGGGCAGGAAAGAGGAATGCTATTAAATATTAGTATGTGTAAAATTGGAGACAACTTATGCTATCTAGGAGAACTAGATGGAAGCATCTTGTGATAGTGGATGCTGGTTCATACTTAGTTTCCCATTATATTATTATGCAGCTTCCAACATATAGAAAATATGGCAAAGCAGTTACTGGAAACATTTTATACTGAGATCTCTAAGACAAACTCATTGACACTCCAGGAAGTACAGTGAACTGCATTACACCTATTCTGAACTGAGATAACTGAATGGGATCATCATATCTTGTGAATACAGAGGGTCAGATTTTGCTGTTAATACTTGAGTAAAACTCGTATTGAAGTCTGGGGGAATCTAGAACTGTAAGGCAGTGTTCAGAATGGCGAGGTTTAAATGGAATATCTGCAAATCTTCCTTTAGCAACCTGTGTTTTTGATCATGAGACATCCGAACACTTCTGGCTTGCTTCTTAAATGTGTAGCCAGTTGGCTGTGATGTATAATGTTCATGCCATGAAAGGCACTGAGATATTTGGCAACTACTTTCCTAATGACCATGTATAATCACAAGTCACATACAGTTTTATTTTGTGGTGATGTTCAAGATTGTTTTTTCTCAATGTCATGAAGTCAGAATATTATATTTATATAGCCAGATGTAAATATATTAGAAAATATTAATTATAAGGATATTTAATAAATATATCTGCTTAAAATCAGGGAAAATAGTATATCCCAATTTTACATGAATCCAGAAAATAATTGATCTCAAGAATTCCCTTAATTATCATAAAAGGACAGGACCCATCTCTCTCATTTTTCCTCTAATCTGTGCAATATCAGTGTTTACAGCTGCATAGCCAAGAGCCTGAGATTTTTGTTGGGTGTTCTGAAAACTATTCCTCAAAAGGATCCAAAAAGCCTTGGGTTAGGGTGTGACAGGTTTTTCTGTGAAGAATACAATGTTGGGGAAACTTTTAGTTTCCCAACCCAAGGGCAAACTACTTAAGAATTTGGGTTTTACAGGCCGGTAACATTTGTTCTTCATGTGTAACTCCAAACTCTGAGGTAGAGAGTAAAAAACAAATTAAATTATTTGTTGATTGTATAATGATCCAAATGTCAACAGTTGTTCTATCTTTTTAAACAAGCATAGGCCTTATTTGGGGTTTTCTTATCACTAGGAGGCTTTCTGCACAGAAAAGATGTCACTTTTTGATTGCTGCAAACAGTATTGTAATAAATCTTTGGATTTTACATATGCCCCATTGAAATTTAAATGCCAACTCGTGAGGCGCTTTCATACTTCTAAAATAGTTCTGCAGCCTGGTTGAGCTTCCTGCAGAATAGTTTGGCTGGATACAGAAGCTAGACTGTAACCTACTTCAGTAGCGCTCATATTATTTCTGCCTAATAAGCCTCTTATTGCTTAACAAAATTTCCTTTGCATCAGCGTATAGTTTGCTTTTATATTTGTTAACAGCCATGTAATATCTAAGTAACAAATTTTCATATTACAATCTAAAAACTGGAGAGTTGATGGATTTATGTTGAATGCCAATGTTTTACATAGGAGGCTCCCAACTTCTTTTTTTTTTTTTTTTTTTTTTTTTTTTGGCTGTGTCCTTTCCCCCCTACCTCCCCTTGGAGAGTCATGTGCCATGTGCACACACTTTTTCTAAGAGAGAGTATTTCCTTGGATGCCTAGGGTCAGGGAGTCCATCCTGACTAGGTGCTCAACTGCTCCCTGGCCTGTGAGCATCCCCAACTGGATGCGGACATCTGTGCTGTGCACCTCTCCTCATGCTCCTGTCCCTGGGATCCCCAGAATCATTCACAGGCCACCGGCTCTTCTGGTCCTGGCTCAATCACCAGAAATGTTATACCAATAAAAACTAGCGGGATCTTATTAAAGGGGACAAGATAAAGATGCCACACTTATTATGGTAACAATTTGATTTATGACCAATAACTAATATCTTAATCCTTATACACACACATTATACCTAATACCTATACACACACACATTCACACACATTCTCACACACACACACATCCATCAGATGTTCTGCAGCTGCTGCATAGTTACCAGTCCTGCTTGAGTTTGCAGCTTGGGTTTGTAGCTTGTGGCAGCTAACTGGCCAGGAAAGCCGGGCACAAGGACGAGCTGGGTCTCTGTTGGGCATGCACTGATGCCCTTCCATGTTGGCAGCAGAATGTTACCCTCCTCCAAAGTTTTCCATCTCATCCGTCCTTTTTGTAGGCTTTAGTTTGAATCCTGAGTCTATAGGTCTTGCTGTGTCACACTGCCTCCAGGTTTGGTGATTGATCACCCATCAATTGCAGACATGACTTTCAGACTCGGACCGGGCTTTGATCTTCCTTTTATTGTACCTTTTCTTTTTAGGGTGGATTCTTCTTACTTTGTTAGGGCTCTTGTCTGCATCTTCAGCCGTTGGTGTTTGAATTCTATGTAATCAGGACAGGCTGGGGCTGGAGGTTGATTCCATCATCCATAGATACCTCATTCACACATCTAAACTAAACTAATAAGATTACAGCAGGGTTTGCAAAAATGAAGGTTGCAGCAAGCCCTTACAATATGGAGTAAGCGTTTTAAAATGGGGTTTGAATTACAATATGGCAAACAGTGCACAGAAGTTACACTGTAGGCAAGTGTAATAAATGGTGAACAGAAGTTACAATACTGAAACAATGCAAGTCTTAGGGTACATCTACACTACAGCGGGGAGTCGATTTAAGATACGCAAATTCAGCTACGTGAATAGCGTAGCTGAATTCGACGTATTACAGCCGACTTACCCCGTTGTGAGGACGGCGGCAAAATCGACTTCTGCCGCTTTTTGTCGGCGGCGCTTACTACCACCTCCGCTGGTGGAGTTAGAGCGCCGATTCGGGGATCGATTGTCGCGTCCCGACGGGACGCGATAAATCGATCCCCGAGAGGTCGATTTCTACCCGCCGATTCAGGCGGGTAGTATAGACCAGGCCACAGTGATTTAAGCAGGAATAGGATTGAGAGTGAAACTTACAAAGGCAGCTGTCTGAACAGCTATGGCTCTTAACAAGCATCTTAATGGTTAATTAGCCAGTTATTGGGGTAACCGGTTTTATGAATGAATATTGTTTCATTCATAAAATTTTACTTATGAAGTTACATTAATAAAGTGAACAATTAAAAACAATTTCATTCATCAGTTCTACACTGTCCCTGGGATCCCCAGAATCATTCACAGGCCACAGGCTCCTCTGGTCCTGGCTCAATCACCAGCACGCAGGTGCAAGAGCCTGTGTGGGTAGGCAGGAACTACCTGCCAAGGGAGTGCATCTGTATCTGCCCCTGGAGAGTGAGTGACCTGGTATGCCATCCTACCCCTCCACCTCTGGCACAGGGAGAGGCCACAAGGTCCCCTTGCTCCTCATTCCTCCAGCCTGGCAGCAGCAGCAGGAGCTGGAGTAGGACACGCAGCTAGTGAGAGAAATTGTTATGCTATCAACCAGGGGCGGCTCTAGCTTTTTTGCCACCCCAAGCACAGCAGGCAGGCTGCCTTTGGCGGCATGCCTGCGGGAGGTCCCCGGTCCCGCGGCTTCGGCGTACCCGCCTCTGAATTGCCGCCGAATCCGCGGGACTGGCGGACCTCCTGCAGGCAAGCCACTGAAGGCTGCCTGACTGCTGCCCTCGCAGGGACCGGCAGGGTGCCCCCCGTGGCTTGCCGCCCCAGGCATGCGCTTGGAGTGCTGGTGCCTGGAGCTGCCGCTGCTATCAACAATATTTTGAAGAAACAAGGGAAAAATCTTAACTAATCCCATGCCCCACAGTTTGAAAGCCACTCCCGTATACTAAAGACTCAGGCTTTGTATTTTCAGCAAGGCAATTGCTATAAGTATATGCCATTTGTGGCTGTTATGCATTAGCTTAAAAATATTTCAAACTGTAGATTAAGGTAAAGTTCACTGCATATTAAAGTCAACAGCATATTTACATACTTGGAAACATAGCTATTATGTGTATGTGGAATCGTGCTAATCCTCTAGGGATGATACGTTTATGAGTGACTTTGAAATTTAGGGTCTGATCCAAAGGATTCCCATGATTTCTGTGGGCTTCATATCTGGCCCTTAGTCTCCAGTTTAGATAATATGTATACACAGCTGAAATGGGAAAACCTTCAATAGGAAAGTTGAAAAAGCAGCTAAACTTGCGTTATGTTGGGCTGGAATTGCATGCACTTTTATGCATTTGTTACATTGTATTCAACGATATTTAGAAACTATTTCATTAATATAGGTTTAAATATAGAATGTAACCCTGGGGGGAAATATTTGTACACATCAATGTTAGTACTTAGTGGGAGCTAATAATCACAGCATCAGAGGATTTTTTGTTGTTGAGGAAATCAAAACTTTGAGTTCAAATGGATTTAAAATCTGTTGGTGTAATGGTAAATATAGCAACATATCAAATTCACTGGATATATACATACAGAATAATCGGTGATCACATAATGTAAAATGCTTTCAATTAAGTCCCACTCTTTCTGCAAAAGAAAGATACAAAGACAAGAACATTCTTAACACAGGAGAGTCACCTTGATAGAATACATGGTGTTTGTAGAGTGTTGTTCAAACATTAATGCTTCCCTGTCTGGATGGTAGTGTTCTTTCTCATTTTACAGATGTGGGAAATGGGTGAAGAGTACCTAGAATTTGCTTTCTTTTAGAAACTCCACCTGTCCGCCCACTGAAGTGAATCCTATTGGCAGGGCAGCGCTCATTGCTGGAGTGAGGGGTTGCAATTTGCACTTACGTGTGCTAGCTGAAGTTAGTATAACCTGCCAGTTTGCCCAAGCAAATCAGATGTGTAGGCATGCATGTGTGGTAGCCCAATCTGGCCTCATGTGAAAAGAGATGCTACCATAAATAGTCTAAGAAAGCAGGCATAGAATTGAAAAACAATTGACAAATATCTGCAATACACTAAGGTGACCAAATAATAAGCCTATGGTGTATCAAACTGCTTGTTGGATCAGTGTTCGTAAACTATGCCAGTTTTTGCCTGTGTATATCGGCTATTCTTTCAAATTCATGAACCTGCGTGCAGCCTGTGTTTTGAAATGGAAGTTTGGCAAAGTAGAGCTAAAATGTTGAATTTTACACAGTCTGAAATGGATTCTGTAACTTTTAAAAATTTTAATTAAAAAAACCTCCCTGCCCCTTCCTATCAAAGGAAGAAAATCATAACACCCCAACTTGACCCACCTTCTCAGAAAAAATCCTAGTAAATAGACCCCATGACTTCCCCAGATATTTAAGAGACTTGGCCTTATTCAGACCTTGGAAAATGGAACTGATTTTAAAAAAAAGTTTTCATTGTTCTGGTAGATTAATATAGATTTAAAATATTATAGGAAGGCTCCCACAGTTGTGACGGGTGTTCTATTATTAATCTGATAAACAGTGTGTCATATTAACTAGTGTAGTGTAAATAAAATATCCTGTCATGATGAGCATCTGTAATGGCAATGTTGAGGTAACATTGGGAAGATCTATAATGGTAAGCATTCTAAGAACAGGAAGTCTTTCTGTTCTGTTGTCCTTTAATTTCATTATAAAAATTAATGCATGTATTTGAGCTGGGGAACCTGTTTCTGTCCAACATTCATTTTCTTTTCTCCAGCCTCTTTAATTTAAGCCTTGGCCATCAGGCTTAACTCTGACTTTTGTTTATTTTTTAGCATTGGATACATGAATGTTATTGAAAGGAAGCAAACATGCAGTGAATGTCACTTGAATTAGCATTTTGTAGCCAAAAGCCCTTCCTCCTTTCCTATTGGTTTAACCCATGTTAATATTGAAACCTATATCTTTCTTCAAAGCATCTGTCACTCAAATTCCAAGTGATTTAGAAAATAAAAGCTTTTTGGGTGAAACTGTAATCACTAAAGTTCTGTCTGCTTTTGGTACATTTGTGAAGATCTCATGGTGCTACTTCTAAGAATTTTCTCTCTTTTTGGCACTGTAGTGCAAGAGTTATATAGCTGCCTGACGTACTCTAATCCAGAGGTTACATTAGACCATTGAAATCAGCATTATCACTTATTTTGGGATCTCTTTTGGGATATTGGAAATATTAGTATTTTTATAACTGTTACAAGATATCCTTAACTGAATAACATTATAGAGTAGATAAGTTCCTTCATATAAAAAGTTGGTAGAATATTAAAAGATAGGTGAACTGAACCAAAATGTGGCTCATAAAATATTTTCAAACTTGGGTGCCTAAAGTTAGGCACCTAAATTAATGGCAGATTATTTTTTCTTCTTCCACAGAAGCTGAACTGGAGGTAGTTCACTTTCGAAAAACAAGCCACTTAAGTGCCCAAATATTGATTTGAGTGACTACAATTGGAAAATGCTGGCCCAAGTGACTTGCCCAAGGTCACATAGTAAACACTTGGCTGAACTGAGATTAGAAAACTGGTAATTGGGATTCCTGGGTTCTGCTTTAATCATTCAAAACATTCCCTCTCACGCAAAATACAAATATTTTCTTTTGTCCCACTATCCTCTGCCCATTCCTCAGCATTCACAAAGAAATCTGCTCCTTTTTAAAGCAACTTCAAGAAAAAAAATTGGTCTGTAAAAAATGTAGTTCTTTAACTTTAAAAAAAAAAAAAATCTCTCCCATAGTTATTTGCTAACATCTGTTTTTACAGCTCATTTAGAAGTGTGTTTTCCTTTAGCTGTTTGGCATCTATAATTTTAATAAGCCTGTTGGCAAGGGTTAAGAAAGATCTCTCAAATCACTGGGTGTTTCTATTTGGCAATCCAGTATTTAGAGACAGCGCAGCCTTATAGCTCAAGAGGATTCTAGCAGAAAAATAAGCATGTACCCCTGAATCTAGTAGAGTAAGGACTTTTCCCATACTCTGTACTATCTTTCATAGTTTGATTATTGCTGTGTCTTTGTTTTTTTTAACAAAATGTGATATCTTTGTAGTTTCTGCAAACTTAATGTGAAAATATTGCTGGAAGAGAAGGATAATTCTTAAATAAGTTCACAAATTTCTTTATGATGAGTAAAACAGTGATCTGATCTTGCCAGAAAATTGATATGACCACATATCAGAACTCTTGTTATATCAGAGTCTGGATCTGCCCTCTGATATGCACTCATTGTTCTAGTTAAAATCAGTGGAAGCTGCATGCGAGTATTCAAATGATGAACTAATCACACAGAAAAATGAAGAGAATGGGCCAGATTCTTTCCTGCAACCACACTGTGCTTGGCGGACAGAGAGGCATGGGGTTTCAGGGAGCTGATTTTGGCTCCCTGATTCTTGTAGGCTCACAGAATTTAAGGCCAGAAGGGACCATTGTGATCATCTAGCCTGACTTCCTGCACATTGCAGACCACAGAACTTCACTCCAATGTTAGATCTATAACCTCTGGCTCAATTACTGAAACCCTCAAATTATGATTTAAGGACTTCGAGTTTCAGAGAATACACCTTTTACTCTAATTCAAACCAGCAAGTGATCTATGTCCCATACTGCAGAGGAAAATGAAGAACCCCCATGGTATCTGCCAATCTGACCTGGGGGAAAATTCCCGACCCCAAATATGGTGATCGGTTAGGGCCTGAGCATGTCTGCAAGAAACACTGGGGAAAGAATTCACTGTAGAACTCAGAGCCTGTCCCATCTATGGCCATTGGAGATGTTTGCAAGATATTCTGATAACTGGTCTGAATAAGTACAAATGGCGAGGGCCCTATCAAATTCATGGTCCATTTTGATCAATTTCACGGCCGGAGGGTTTTAAAATTGGTCAATTTCACGTGTTCAGACTTTTACATCTGAAATTTGAGTGTTGTGACTGTGGGGCTCCCTTTTCTGGAAGCTGGGACTCACAGCTGGGGTGCTCTCAGCAGCAGGGGGAGATTGGACCCACATCCAAAAACCTCCTCTAGCTGCAGGAACCTTTGGGGCCCAGCACTGGAACTTCCTTCAGCAGGGGGACGCACTCAGAGGTGGGTCTGATCTCCCCCTGAGAGAGGCCGTGTAGGAGAAGGACAAGACCTGTCCCTCCCCAGCCCGGGAGGGACTTGCAGCTAGGAGCCCCCATCTGGGGTGCTCCCCACAGCAAGGGGAAGATCAGATTTCATGGGGAAGGGCTTATTTCACAGTCCGTGGCACATGTGTGGGTAGGTATTGGGGCTCCTATGGATGATATGGCAAGGAACCACCCCCCCTTCCTTATAGCCCACTGTAACCCTCCTATGGGGTTGGGAGGAGGAATGCATGGTAAGGTCCCAGCAATGGGTTGGCTGGAGGACCTGGATGGAAAATGAAGTGGGGGTTGGTGGAAGCCCCGGGTAGTTATTTGAATGATCATGGTGTTGCCTGCACTGCAGACTTTTATCTGCTGGGTAGTCCCAGACATCTAATAATAAAGTTGTGGCCTGATTAAATCCATATCAAGGGTCTCCTGTCCTTCTTTCGTTATAGCCGGTTAATGGGGCTGGGTTAGATAATAATTATTTAATGACAATAGATGTTGAGATTCAAAACATTAAAGCTTTATAACCATTAAAACACAAATTGTCAACATCACCTATCAAAATATACAAAGTAAATATTTTTTAAATTCTAAGTTCTCAAAGAACAATTTTCTTTGCCTATCTGTAAATTTTCATTATTATCGATGGAAATATTTTTTATTGATTTGTGTGTGTGTTTAGTGAAATCCAAGCCTACGTATTAAATATTTCCAACTGATACATTTCATAGATACATGGCAGACTTTGACTCTGTCTTATCCTTTTAGTATGAGATATGGTATAGATTTGGTATTAACAGAGATCTTCAAACTGTCGCTATAAAACGACTCTAAACTGCAAAAAGCCAGTGCATAGTGTCTGATATGTTCCTGTTGACCTCAATGGGATCAATTCCCAATGACATCAAAGAGTAGAACTGGGTTCCAAATTAAGCAGAACAAAAATAACTAATAACTTAATTACAACTTATTTTGCAAGTTAAATAAGCTTCCTGGGAGTTTTAGTTTTCTAGTAAACGAGAAAGGGAAAAGTCACTTCAACTAGATTAAGAAAATGGACAAGTAAATTTCAAATCGTAGTAACTCAAAGGCAATTTGTTTCTGCAACCTGTGAAGGAAATTTATAGTTTCTTTTGCTATTAGGGTAAACTATGGAACTTTCAGGCCAGGTCAGTTTTTTTGGAGTCAAAGTTGTAGGGTAGCAAAGAAGAGGGTTTTGTAATGGAAATTAGTTAACTATGGATATGCTAACCCACTTATGTAAAGTATAACATCATGTATCTAATTTTCTGCACTTTTGAATTCTCTACATGTATCATGATTATCAGTCATGATTTATTAATAAAACTAGATTAAATATTTACAAACATTTTATTATAGCTTGCATGTTCATTTCAAATTAGAAAAAGGCCCATTGGGAGCAAATTTAAAACCTAGGTTACAGCAGAATATTCTGAAACCTTTGAATAGATCTACTGAAAACTGACTGTTCTGTATCCAGTGTTAATTTAGCATACTAATACAACCCCAGAGAATTATCATCATTCAGTCTAGAGTTCTGTTGCTGTTCCTTTATAACTCCCTCCAGCAGTTTTTCCATTTCTCTGGTGTGTGAAATGATCCAACAAAATTCTGTCAACCACATGACACTGCTTTTTTGTTACTTTGCATAAGAGTTGCATATATGGCATATACGTACTTTTAGTGGGTTTTTTCCCGTGAATGATTTAAAATGATTGAAATTCTGGAAACTGCTGGGCTTTCTTTGCATTTATTATCTTAAAGAGTAGGGCATACGTATTCTACAAGCCATATGCTGTCAATATTGTAACAAGAGGCTCTTATAAAATTTTCCTCCCTAACCACAAAGCCTAGAGTGTTTGGGCTTCAAGAGAGGGAGGAAGGACTAGATAATCTATTAATTTGTTTTCCATTTAAACATTTAAAATGTTTCCAATAATCTGAGGTAGTAGGGAGGCAACATCACAAAGCAAGTTAACTAATATTGACATACACTTTTTCTGCAAATTCTTAGACTTTGTCTCCTGAAAATTAGCCGAGTATATTACTAGAATATCACAGCGTACAATTTGTGTCTGTAGGGAAGCCCAGTTCCTCCTATTGGGAGGGGTGAGGGGTGGGTGTGTTTTTTTTGTGAACCCCAGGAATGTAATATTCTGCAGAGATAATTAAGCAGTATGTAGAAAGGGAGCTCCGAGAGGGACAGAAATCTCTCCAACTCTCCCTTCAGTTTGGGTTAGCAGAATTTTTAACAAGGGATTCTTGAGGCCCTCTACCTAGCATATCACTGGTTTACATTGGAGTCAATTGGACAGGTAGATTATATTTGAAACCCAATTAGCACTGCTTCAGACAAGAAATTGTCAGTTTGGAGAATGTATGGAATAGTTGAACAATCTGTTTAACATAAAACCCTAAATCACAATGTCTTTCTCTCTCTTCCCTCTGCCCCCACCCTCCCCCTTCAGGTGAAAGTTATGTATGTGCATCCAATGAACCATATCGCAAAGTTGATTATACCAAGAATGTCAATCCAAACTGGTCTGTGAATATTAAGACTGGGTCTGCTCGATCCTTGACATCTCTGACATCGATGAAAAGTGAAGTGAAGGAGAGTAAAGATTTCATTAAACCCAAACTGGTGACTGTTATTCGGAGTGGAGTGAAGCCACGGAAAGCTGTGAGAATTCTGCTGAATAAAAAGACTGCTCATTCCTTTGAACAGGTTTTGACTGACATCACAGAAGCCATTAAGTTAGATTCAGGCATTGTCAAGAGACTTGTAACACTAGATGGGAAGCAGGTAAGAGAACAAATCGTCTTGGGTATTGAATATTGGGTACAAATTAAGCTGCTGCTACTTTTATATTCTGTCATCATTTTCAGTTTTTGTTAACATCCAAGTTCTACCCTGCTTATCAATATTATATTGTAACTGATTAATTTTTCCAAAATCCTCCTTTATCATCCAAGAAAAGTAGGTTTGCTATTCCTCAACTAGCAGATATAATCACAGTTTGGGAAACTGGAATGGGGAAAAGGAAAAATTCGGGTGAGTACAGCCAATCCATGCTTCCTGTCATCCTCAGCTCACTTGTTTTGTGTCTCCAGTAAATGACTGCTTCCACCTACAGGATATTATAGTAGAAATTCACTAGTTACTAGTGTGTGGATGTGGGGGGGGTGCCCTCAGGGAAAACTAAAATATCTTCTTGTAGTCTTGCTACCTCCTCCCCCTGCTTATTTATTTCACCTACCTGTTACCTCTTGTCTTTGACTTTGCAGGGTCTTTGGGTCTCGTTTGTTTGTTTGTTTGTACAGTGTCTGAAGTCCTATTGTGCTAATCTATTTCAGGCTGTTAGCCATTTCTATAATATAGATTATTAAAACTCCAGGGCACATTTATGACCTCAGCATATTAGCGATAGGGATGGGGACATTACGGGTAGTGATATTCTTATTGTGGACTGAGGAGAATCTTCAGTTCTTGGCCCTCTGTGGCACTTGGGAATGCCCTGAAACAGGGCAAAACACATTTGGCTGCTGCAGTAACTCTTCCTCATGCTCCTGGGAAGTGTGTATGGCCAGGCTATGATTGGAGTGGTAGTGAGGAGGAAGCAGTAAGTGTTCTCAGGCAGGGTAGGCAAACTTCTAGAAAAGCTTTCTCTTCTAATCTGCTGCAGACCTGAGGAGAGCTGTCACGGTTACCTCTTCGTTACTGTGCAGTTTTTCAACTGTGGAGAAGAGTAAAGATGGCAACTGCTCTGTTAAGGGAGGGAGATTCAGACTATTACCCCAGCACAGACTGAGAACTGCCCTACAGGGCAGTAACGTATTTAGATGGCTGGGGACCGTGATATCAGTAACTTCATGCTGAAATTCTGCTTCTTTATATGCATCTCCCTTTCCAAAATGAAGCTGTGGAAGCAGATATTTCTACACAACCTGCTCATAAAAGCTGTCTCTTCTCCTTCCCTGTTCCCGCCCCCACAATATACATAAAGCATGGAGCAAACTAAGGTCCTTGGCTGATATAATTGAATCTGAGTAGGCTTTGCTCTATTGAAAGAACTATCCTTCACAGTGCAGTGTTTGTTTTGTTTTTTCCACTTGTACATAGGGACAAAGGCAGCACTGAGCCCAAATGTCACTTAACCAATTCCTGACTTCTTTGCAGGTGCTGAATTAGATGGGCCCATCATGCATATGAGGAAGAAGGTGGGGAGGAGGGGGGAAGAAGTAAGTTTAGAGTAACTATCTGTTTCCCAACAGGCAATGATTCCTTCATTTCATGCTGTTGCAGTGTTTCAGCAAGCCTCATTATTCTTTCTAGTGAGGGAAGTAGACTGTTGCCTAGCTCTAGTTCCACCTTAGACATATTCTCGGTGATTAGCTAATAGGATGGGTGGCTGCACAGGTAACCCTGTGGTGGCTCTGTCTTCAGGCACACTGATTAGCAGAAAGACTCCTTTGCTTTGGCAGGTAACTGTTCCACCTTCCTAGAGGGGAGATTTGCTTCTGCCTTTCCTGCAGTAATGGCCTGACTCAAACTCATATAACACTGTGTGCGTATGGGTTTTTGTTTTTTGTTTGTCCTTTGCTGGTATACATAGAGGTTGGCACCAAGGGCATTTGTATGGTTTGGCAGATGGAAAGGCGCTTTGGTTCCAATTAGCAGTTGATGGAGATTTCTGAGCCCATTTTCCCTAATGTGGTAATTACTTATTCTTCCAAATTTGCTAGGAAGGCAATTCTTTTGTGTTGATGTCCTATTGCTGGCAAAACTTGAAAGGCAACTTTAAAAAAAGGCATTTTGTAATTGTAAAATGTAACTGCTGTTGTGTTTTTTGTTTTTTGTTTTTTTTCTTACTTATCTGCTAGAAAATACTCTACTAACCTTTCTGGCCTCTCAACAATTAAGAAAAGTATAAATTGTGCTCTGCTAATTTGGAATTGATATAGGATGTTTGTTTTAAGTTAAGACATTCAGATATTAGTTGCAAAATAATAATTTTCCCCACAACATTCTTCTTCTTTTCAAAAGGAATCCTTAGTTCACTTGTTAATTTGTTTTATTTTCAGTTGAGAGATTTACATCTGAAGGGGAAAGATTATTAAATTAGTGATCTTTTGAATAAACCTTCCTTTTTCTTTTAATTTCAAGCAGTACATTGGAAAGAAAAGTCTCAAAATAATTGTCTAATATTTTTCATCTACACATCAGACTGTTCTTTTATTATAGCAACAACATGACTATAGTTATGCATAGAGAAAAGCATTTTCTTGAGATTTGTGTATTATGAGAGTTATCTATTTTAAGCCATAATTTATAACATCCAATTAACTGTTCTTCATTCCTTTAAACACCAATGACCTGTAGTTATAACAATAAGATCTGGACTTTCAGATTGTTAGATTCTCTTGAGAGTTGAACAACTAGTTCCTGTTTCCCAGATTCTGACAGGGCAGCAGCGTAAGACAAAATACTCTGGTAAAAGTACCCTGGCCTAGACTTTCTTTTCCTCTATTCTGGAGGATTTGCTGGATGTCTTCCTACAACCAGAGTGAGAGCTGTGTCTTTTTTCTTTTTAATTCGTTTCTGGAATCCCTCCTTCCTACTCTGAAGTGAGGCTAGACAGACTAAACTTTGTTTAGAAAGTTAATCCTCTGTGCCGCAAATAAAGGATGGAGTATTTGGATCTTGTTAAAGGAGCTCAAAGTAGTTGCCAGCACAGACTGGATATTGCCCTACAGGTCAGTAATGTATTCAGATGACTGGGGACAGTAACCTTCTGCTGAAATTGTTTCCTTATATGTTCAAGAAAGCACATTCTGTTGCCAGCTGCATGGTATAGAAATAGAAAGCACATATTGGTCACATAATGGACATAAAATATTGTTTGTCCATCCTCATCTTGACTCACCTCTCTTTCTCCTTCATACCAACTGCTTGGTGGTTTTTATTAACAATATTATTGGGAATTTCCATGACAATTCAACAAGACTAAAAAGTTGGGATCCTCCCCCAAAAGGTTGTCAGTACAGTATAACAAATTGTACTAACTGAAAGAACATGCTTCAAACAATAGGTAATGCTCTTAGCTCACACTTGGGCCTGGAAAACCAATGTTATCTAGGTAGTTATCTCCATGCTGCTGAGTTGAAACAAATTCTCTTCAATGTTCTTTTAGGCCAGCTCCACATAAAGGTCCCATAATTTTTTAAACGAGTGTTAAGTGACGCTCTGTATATAAGTAAATGTTTCTAGTGGGAGGCTTGTCTTGGGGAATTTATGAAGAAGGCCAAATATACCCATTAAAACGGCCTTGTTGGTGTGAGATTAGGCAGCTTTTCTTGATGTCAGCAAGAAATGGATAGGCAAGAGCAAGAGAAGTAGGATTAGCAGTACAATTGGTATCCAAGATCTGTTCCTTCATTTCTCATCATCTGGTTTCACCAGAGAATCTGAGAACTCCAGTATAATTCCCATCTGACTTGGGATCGATGCTTTGGCACAAAGCCTAATAAATAACCTTTCAGTTTACAGAACGAAAAATGATTATTTTCTAGCTTTATAAAAATAATGGTGCTTTATGAGAGGGGAAAAAATGAGATTTTATGATGATACGTTTGCGAATGTAATTTCAGCGAATACTGGTTACCTATGAGTGGGGTGGGAGCTGAACCAATGATAGTGCAGGGCTGTTTCTGTAAGACATTAATTTTTCAGTTTAAAAATAAACCTTTTTAATCATCAGTAATGCTTACAATGAAGAAACTAGGCGTAAGTTAATATGCGTAGCGCTGTAGTGACTCTCATCCCCTCTGTATTTTAAGCATATTTTAATTGCACTGTTACATTGCTGTCAGACATTTTACTGCAGGTGTTAGAAATTACTATAATAGAGATTTGCCTCCACATTAGCTGGCATTGTACATACTCAAAAGCTATTGAAAATTGGAACGCCCCCCCATAAAAAGGGTGCTTTATTTTTCCTCTTACGTTTCAGGCTCTAAGCCAGTGTTGCCAACTCTCTGATTTATTGTGAATACTGTAGTACAGTTTTGGCCCCCTGCTTCAGGCGGACTCATGAAGATGAAATTTTGGAGGAACTGAGAAAGAGAGATGGAGAAACTCCCCCTCACATTGTCCTGTAGGCTAGGGCAGTTTCAATAAACTAGAAGCCCAGAGACCACAAGTTTTAGTCCCAGCTCTTTCACTGATTGCTAAGAGTTGTGAAGGGCACAGAAATAGTGTGGTGATGATGGACCCTCGTGTGGCTACTGTGGTGGTGGTAACTCTCTCTCATCCATTTTGCAGATAGATGATTGCAAGCTTAGCTTTCATGTAAGAGGTGCTGCTGCTTGCTTGAGTGGCGAGGGAGACTCCCAGTCTGAATATGATCCAAGCAATCTTAATGCAGTTTCATCACCGTGAACCTGCCGCAAGAGAAGCTGGGCACACAGTCACACTTGTGGCTTCTCTGGCTGGTTGTTTGCTCCATGAAGAGACGAAGGTGTCTGCCTGAAGAGAAGGCAATAGCAGATGTATGTTAAGTAGTGTGGGAGTCAGCCTGCAGAAGAAACACTGTTGGACCAGGAGAAAAATCTTGAGAGCTTGTGATTGGTCACTCTGCCTGATTGGTTCAAAAAGCAGAAAACATGGAGAGAGAGTGTTTTCCATTAAAAAAAGTTAATCATTTTTGTCAGTGTTTTATTACTACAATAACACATTTAAAAATTGAAGGATAATGGGCCAAAGCTTGCTATTGAAATTGTGCCACAGTAACTTGCGACAGTGTCTGCTATAGTGCTTTTTTTGTTGTTGTTGTTGTTCACATTTGATAAAATAATCTGTTCTTTCACAAAAACTGACCAAAGCACCACCACTTATGTAGCATGGAGTTGCTATTTAAACAGTTCAGTTTGTACTTCAAACAGTGACATTTTATGGCTAATTTTTTGAGGAGAGATGTTTAGTTTAGTTTAATTTTATTAATGTTCCAGAGCCTATCTTAATGACAATTGCTTTAATGACAGCAATTTAAGTAGTGATTTGCAGAAATGGACTTAGTAGCTAGCATGGTAAATGAAAGGCATGTGATTATGGTCTGCCACCTGCCATTCTAAGATGAAATCACAGAGCTGGGAATCTAAACCTTGGGAATTTGTTGAGTCCCACTGGCTTTGACCATTAACAGATAATTAGTCTGGTAAAACCTTTGGAATTTATCCTGCAGCTGTCCTATGTCAGATTAGGATTGGTGTCAACTGCTGACTGTCAGATTCTTAAAGGGCCCTAATTAGAACCTTTCCACCAGTAGGGGAAGCCTGCCCCTGACTGGGACTTGAACCTTGTGCTGTCAGCCTCCCTTTGAGCTATCAGCTACTTGGAACATATATCACTTGTCCATGAAAGTTGCATTCCTTGTGGCCATCACCTCCGCCACGACAGTAGATAAATTGGGAGCCCTAATGGTGGATCCCCCATGCACTATATTCCAGAAGGAAAAAGTCTCATTACAGCTACATCCCCAAGGTGGCTTCAGAGTTCTGCATAAACCAACCTATGCACTTACCTGCTCTTCACCCCTTCCTTCCCAAACTGCATGAGTTGGAGAGATGAGAAGGCTTCATTCCCTTAACGTACATCATGTTCTCACCTTCTATCTGCAAAGGACAAGATTGATTTGAAAATCTCCCAGACTTTGTTGCCATAGCTGGACCTCAGACTCTTTGTGCTATCTCCTCTGAGAGGATCTCGAAGTGGATCATGGGTTGTATCTTACTTCTATCAATTGTCTCACATTCCTCCCCAATAAGGAGCAAGTGCTCATGCTACAAGAGCACAAGCGACATCGATAGCATCTCTTCAGGAAGTGCTTTTGTTTGACATTTCTAAGGCAGCTATGTAGACTTCCATCCATATGTTCATGAGACATTATACTCTAGAACTGGACTCCACTGCTGACACATCCTCTGGGACAGCAGTCCTTTATCTGGCTCTGCTACCTGCATCCTTGCACCCTCCGCTACTTGAGTACTACTTATTAGGCACCCACAGTGCAATACACCTAAGGACCAACACTCAAAGAGGAGGAGAAAGTTACTTACCCTGTAGTAAGTGGAGGTTCTTTGAGAAGTGTGGTCCCTCTCTGTATTCTGCTACCCACCCTCCTTCCTCTCTGCTTCGGACCTTGCTTGGATTCGCGGTAAAGAAGGAACTGGAGAGGCGGTCAGCCCACACTGTCATTTATCATCTTGTTTGGAGGCACAAGGAGATCCAGGGCTTGTGCAGGCAAACAGATGCTGCTTTCAAAATTCTTTGATTCTGGGCACACGAAGCATATGCATACCCCACAGAGGCATTCAGATATGGACCACACATCTCAAAAAGCTCCAGTTACTACAAGGTAAAGTAACTTCTTTCCTCCCCCCCTTTCTGTCACCACTGCTACACACACAAACAAAAAGTTAGTGAGACATTATGGTGAGTGGGTGCTTGTGGGATTTTTTTTTGTGATTGGTTTTTAAGTTACAAGTGTTCAAAATTCAGTTAGGGTTCCCAAAGTAACTGTAATGTAGCCTGTTTGTGAGTTTTACAGTAGTCTGTGTTTGGTAACTTTATGAATTAATATTATTTATAATATAAGAACTGTGGGTGTGTAATGGTTGCTGTGGAAACTGTATCTTTGAATAGCCTGACTTTTGTGTATGATGTTCTCCTGGGAGGGAAGGGGGGGGGGACAAATCTGCAAGATTAATTTATTTGAATTTGCAATTATTGTGCTATACAGTGAAAGAAACACGTGTTCTGACTCAGAATCAGATGAATTGAGGAGTTTTTTGTTTGTGGGTGTTTTTTATTTTTTTTAAATCTTCTTGAATCATCCATCAGTCTTACAATTTGTAAGAGAACATCAGCAGTCTACACTAGATTCTGCACAGAGGGTACAAGGTGTATAGATTATGCCAATATGAATCTTGACCTCTGCGCATCAGTGTGTTTTAAATTGCTAGAAAGTTTGCCACCCTCTTTTAATGCCTATATAAGAGAATAATTTGTACAGTCAACCATTCTATTTATGTTCAGTAAAAATAATTCGTAATGAAAATCAGTTGGAAAATGATTTCCTAACTATTTTTTATCTTCGTGTATATCAAAAGCATTAGGTGGAGATTCTCCAAGGCAAAATTGAGAGTTTGGCATCAAACTCCTACTAAAAGGCAATGGGAGTTCAGTGAACAACTCTTACTTGTGCCTTTGAAAATGTTCTACCTTGTACTTTTAAGGAATAAGTCCAGGGCAAGTTTCTGAAGTTTTAAAGAAGCAATTTCTGTCATATTATGTAAAAAAAAAAAAAAAAAGTTAAGTGTCTGAAAATCTTTCTAACTGGTGTTTAAAAAACAAAAACAAAAAAACAACCCTCCCCCCCCCCAAAAAAAACCAACCGTTTATGTTTGAATAGCTAAAAATATTAGTCGCTGCCAGTGCTGCAACAACCATGCAGATATTTTTAGCAAGCTAGCTTCAGCTGAGCTAATGTGAGTGTGTCTACCCACATTGGGAATTGCATCTCCCAGCTGCAATGTAGGCCTACCCACAGGCTAAAACTGGAGATAGCTAGGCAAGGAAAGGACTTTTCTTAAGGTGCCTCTTACAAAATTTAAAAACACACTTGTGCAAGGAGGGAACAGACTAGAAGAACAACTCTTAGACCTACAATGACAACATAAGAATGGCCAAACTCCAAAATCTCTTTGTTCAGGTATATCTCCTGAAAGGAGAAATGTTCAGAGGAGATAGGGTGCCCTTAAAATATTTTAAGGGTACTCTGTTTCTCTAAAGGGAAGAATTGGGATTCTGAAAACCAAGATGTATTTTATTTTATTTGTTGAAAAAATTGTGGGGGGGGGGAACCCCAAATACCTAAAAGTGAAGAATCTGTTGAATGAAGAAAGGACCCAAAAGAATAGGGAAAATGCATTAGGTGCAAACTAGATTGTAATCTCTTAGGAGCAGGGACTGCAGCTTTCAGTCTTTTTGTTCAGGACTTTTTACAAGGGTGCCCTGTTTCTGATTGGGACCTGTGTGTTACTACAAACAACAGTAAATGGGAAGAATAATCTTTTTCCTCCTACTCACTTATTCCCCACCTGTAAGCATCAGCAGTTATTAATCTGGTTAGAGTTAAAAGAAATGAGCTCCAAGCAGGGCTGTATTTTTGTCAGGGTATGTTTAGGGAAAGGTCGTCATAACAATGTCAAGTCATACAAACCATGGTAAAAATTAAACATACTGTAGTTTGCTATAAAATTACTGACTATGCAGAATTTACTTGTATCTTGGAAGGTAGAGCATAGCAATTTTGTATACCTCTTACATGTTGAAACCACCTGTTTTGATTTAATCTCAATGCATCAGTGTTGCTCAGCTGTTGCTCTTGGTGGTTTTATCATGCATCAGTAAAAGCATCTGATGTCAGAGCCTATTTCTCTTACTGGCAACGGTGAACAATACTTTTCAAAATACTGTGTGCTTTTGTTTGGATGTAATGTGGAAGAAAGTTAAACTGGGCTGTTTGTATACAGTGTGTATTACACAGTATTCATAAATGAATGTGCACATACTTGAATATTTATTTTTGGGGGTGATTAAAACATCAGTATTATGAGAATATTGCAGTTGTGATTTTAATGTGGAAAGATATCTTGTTTTTAAATTGCAATAGATTATGAAACTATTGTATTTCAGTTAGAGCAAATACACACCATTACATTATACTGCATGGGGAAGACTTCTTTTAGGCTTATTTCCCACTGGAGTCAATGGGAGTTGTACTTCCCTGCTCCAGGGCTGAATTTGGCACATCATGTTTAATGTTAATAAAGCATGAAGTAATTGCATTTCCAGTAATTGTAAACCATATTTTCTTGATATAATGGAGACATGAGAAGGGCAACATGAAATAGACTAAATGAACTGTCGGGATGTTTCTTTTATAGGACATCTGTTGTACAGTTTTATCCAAAGCTGAAACAGTTTCACCAAGTACAGCATATTCTGCTTCACCTCCAAATATTGGTAAACAAATCTCAAAAATCACTTTTGGCATTGTGTAGATAGGGGGATTGATTTTCTACAGTGCAATCATCCTATCTTCCTGTGTAAGGACTGTAGGGTGGCAAATGCTACTGACAAAGGGAATAAGGATTTTTTTCCTTTCTACAGTGATTCTACTTGAATGTGTCTCCCAGGGGCTCTCTTCGATTTTTCACCTATTGCTCTGTTTATTATGATAGTCAAATAATCTCATTTTAATCACATGCCATGTTTATTGAGCAGCACAGTATTTCATACAGACATTCTTCTATTTCAAGTGCTAAAAATCATCAGATTTTTAAAAACAGAATGGTATTGAATACTTGGTCATGCAGTATGTATATTCCTGTATGGATTACTGCAAAGACTGCGAGTAATCCCAGGGTCTTGTTTTGTACTAATTGTTTGGGTAAAAGTGTTTTTACTGTGTTTATACTGTTTCCAAAAATCACACAAAATGAATCTGTTTCTGTACTCTGCCCAAGGGTTCCACAAGATTTACAAGGTACTTAGGCCTTGGCTACACTGGCGCTATACAGCGCTGCAACTTGCTGCACTCAGGGGTGTGAAAACGCCCCCCCCCCGAGCGCAACGAGTAAAGCGCGAGTGTAATCAGAGCCTGCAGCGCTGCACGCTCGCTCACAGCGCTGCTAGCTATTCCCCTCGGAGAGGTGGAGTATTTACAGCGCTGCGAGAGAGCTCTCGCAGCACTGGCGGCGCGACTACACTTGCACTTCACAGGGCTGCCGCGGCAGCGCTGGGAAGTCCTGAGTGTAGCCAAGGCCTTAGGTGACATTTGGTGACTTTATTTGCATTCTCCATTATGTGAGTAATAGCGAGCAAAGCCCTGAATGAATTAACTGTAAAATACTCCATGTCCAACTTTCTAGTTTCTTTTGAATTCAGTGCAGTTTCCTGTGCCACTTCTGAGACCACTTTCCCTCTTTCCCCCTCACCCCTTCAGCTCTTGACCCTTCATTAGTAAGCTTTTGCAGTGTTCTGTGATGCGTAGCATGTTGCTCGGCTTCCTGATGAATCCTGCCTTTGTAATGTGTTTCAGCTCTGCAAGACCCTTGGTCTGTCATCTTGGTACAGGCACCTTTGCCATCAAAAAGATGTGATCATCCTGTCTAGCTGAGGTTGCCAACTTTGTGGTGTTCAGTTCATTGTAGAATTTGTACAGCAGTCCCTATTACCCGAAGCAACAATTTCAGCAGCCCCACTTTCCCTCTTTTTGATATTTTTTTGTCATAATAAAGGACAATAAAAGTCCTGAAAAAAGAATCACCTCATGGAAAGTTATTTATTAGCGCCATTTTATTCATTAGTTACCAACAGTGATGTTGGAAGGGAAAAATTCATGTTCTCCTATAGAAGCTGTTAGTGTGTATGCATGTGGTTGGAACTGGTATGTTCATTTGAATGACTGGATGCTAGAATTGGCTGGACACAAAATGGTGGGTGTCGTCTTCTCTCCCCTCGCCCCTTCAGAACATCATAATGGCCATACTGGGTCAGATCAATAGTCCACCTAGCCCAGGATCTTGTTTTCTGACAGTGGCCAATGATGCCTCAGAGGGAATGAACAGAACAGGGCAACCATCAAGTGATCCATCCTTTGTCGTCCAGTCCCAGCATCTGGTAGTCAGAGGCTTAGGGCCGCCGAGAGCATGGGGTTGCATCCATGACCATCTTGGCTAATAGCCATTGATGGACCTATCCTTCATGAATTTATCTAATTCTTCTTATGAACCCAATTATAGTTTTGATCTTTACAACATCCCCTAGGAATGAATTCCACAGGTTGATTGTGCATTGTGTGAAGTACTTCCTTTAGTTTTGTTTTAAACCTGCTGTCTATTAATTTCAATGGGTGACCCCTGGTTCTTGTGTTATGTGAAGGGGGAAATAACATTTCCTTATTCACTTTTTCCATATTTGCCATGATTTTATAGACTTCTATCATAACCCCTCTTAATCATCTCTTTTCCAGGCTGAATAGTCAGTCTCTTTAATCTCTCATATGGAAGCTGTTCTAGACCCTTAAGCATTTTGTTGCCCTTCTCTGTACCTTTTCCATTTCTCATATATCATTTTTGAGATGGGGTGACCAGAACTGCATGCTGGATTCAAGGTGTGGGCATACCATAGATTTATATAGTGGCATTAAGATATTTACTGTCTTGTCTATCCCTTTCCTACTGTTCTGTTAGCTTTTTTGACTGCTGCTGCACATTGAGCAGATGTTTTCAAAGAACTATACACAATGACTTCAAGATCTTTCTTGATTAGTAACAGCCAATTTAGACCCCATCATTTTGTATGTACAGTTGGAATTATATTTTTCCAATATGTATTAATTTGCATTTATCAACATTGAATTTTATCTGCCACTTTGTTGTCCAGTCACCCAGTTTTTTGAGATCCCCTTTTAACTCTTAGTTAAATCTCAAGAAGACTACAATCTTGAAAAAAGAAGAACAGGAGTACTTGTGGCACCTTAGAGACTAACAAATTTATTAGAGCATAAGCTTTCGTGGACTACAGCCCACTTCTTTGGATGCATATAGAATGGAACATATATTGAGGAGATATATATACACATACAGAGAGCATAAACAGGTGGGAGTTATCTTACCAACTCTGAGAGGCCAATTAATTGAGAAAAAAAACTTTTGAAGTGATAATCAAGATAGCCCAGTACAGACAGTTTGATAAGAAGTGTGAGCATACTTACAAGGGGAGATAGAATCAATGTTTGTAATGGCTCAGCCATTCCCAGTCCTTATTTTGTATCATCTACAAACTTTGCCACCTCACTGTTTATCCCTTTTTCCTTTCTTCTTTCCTTTGCTGCAATTCCATAAACAGATTTTTTTTGGGGGGGGGTCAAGTTGGGGGTGGCCAACCTATGGCCTGCGGGCCGTACACAGCCTACAGATCAGAAGGCCTGTGACCTGCTTCAACACAATATACTAATGGCTGATTCATTAGTATTTTGTCATCATGTTTACATCATTTTAGTTTAGTTATGTGTTCTTTACTGTTTCTTCCTATTTTTTTATAATTCTGATACACATTTTAAGCAATGATTTCTTTGTTTCTTTTTAAATAGACAAAACTGTACATAGGTTGTTTCTATCTAAATACATACGACACAGAATATGTGCTTGGGTTTACGTGGCTTTCCTGTGTAATAAGGTTGAACACCTGTGCAAAAATGTTTTTCCCATGAACAGCGAAATCAAAATATGCCCTTCTCTTCGGTTCTGCATAATTTCCTGTTAAGGCTATGTAAAATAAAATATGCAAAATGATACTCTGTGCAGTTTAATTGTAGCTGTGTTGGTTCTAAATAGCATGGTTTACCTTGCATTTTTCTGTGATGCTGAGAGTACCTTTCCCAGACCTGCCAACGAGCTCTGTGTGGCTCGAAAGCTTGTCTCTCTCACCAACAGAAGTTGGTCCAATAAAAGATGTTACCTCATCCAAACTGATACTGGACTTTCAGGAATTTTTTGGAAAACGTTCACCATAGCTGTTTGTTTTTCATATAAAACAATGTATACAAATCTATATTACAAGAAAGTTAAGGTTGCAAAAATTAGGAAATGCCAGGATTAAGGTTGCCCGTACAACCTTAATTTGGGCTTCCAAATTGAATAGATGCTTAATAAGTGAGCACCATCCATCCTGTACTGAACTAAATGAGTGTGTTCTGGAAAAAGTAGTATGTGATTATGTAATTAAAGACTGTCGTCATACATACATGCAAGGGGCCAAATTAAGGTTGCAACTGAGCCTGAGAGAGGCTTGAGGATGTTCAATGAAGACAGAATCTTTAGAGAGTTTGACTGATTATAACTATAGCAACTCTGCTGAGCATGTGCAAACTGTGATTTCTCCCCCCCCCCCCATAGTTTATAATTTAGCCAAATTTGGGCAGATTTTCACAGGGATGACAAAAGGCACATCCCTGACAATAAGGTTACCCCCTCTGCCAGATTTCAAGTCCCTGCTACAAAGCATGGGGATGCTGGAGCACTTCAAATAAAATATCTCAATTTTTTTTTAACATTGGAAAAACAATGTTTTTCATTAGACTTGTTCTCTGAAGCAAATGAAGTGTTTTGTCCAGAAATTAAATTAAATTAAAAAATTAACTGGAGGCAAACATCCAGCATGGAAAATTTCAGACTGAATGCTTAAAGTTTGGCAAACTTATTAGAAAGTGAAAACAGGATTTTGTAAAGGGAAGTGGCAGCCAACCTTAATTATAGGTGGTGCTGTTTGTGTATAGTGTGATGTATGTTGTTGGATAATAACTGCCACAAGTACTCCTGTTCTTTTTGCAGACAGACTAACACGGCTGCTACTCTGAAACCTTGCTTCTTTCTGTTGCTCCATTCAAGATGTGTTATAAATTCTTGCCATGTCAGTTATGTTCAGCTATTGACCAGGCAGCATCAGTTTCTCAAAGCATAAACTTTTCTTGTTTTCCTCTGTAATCCAGTTTTGAAACATGCTCTTTAAAGTAATGCACTTTCACGCCACAGGCAGCAGTTTTGGTTTCTGGAAGTTGTAATTAAGTGCATGACAATTCCATAGTGGGCAGACAACCATCTGCAAAGCTCTTGTGGGACACCTCACTAACCCATCCACCAGAGGGTTGTGATGGAGCTTTTAAGGGGCTTGATCCAAAGCCCATTGAAACCAATATGAGTTTGGCCAGTGATCTCAGTGGAATTTGGATCAGACCCGTGAAGACCCTGGGACTATAAGGTCCCACAGAAATCACAGTTTTGTTTTGGGGGTGGGTTGCACTTCACTTAGTTTAATTTCTGTGCTTAGTTAGGTTGGGCAAAGGGAGGATGCACTAATAAACCTCATGAAACAATATATTCATATAGCTTTTACTTTAATAGAAGTATTTTCATTTTTGCTTTTAAAGCAAACAGTCTGAAGCTTCCAAAACTTAATGTTGGATATAAGTCAGGATTCATGGTAAAATCCTTGACTTGGGCAAATGATTGTGAGAATTCGTTTGTGAAGAGCTGAATGACAAAATATATTGATAAGGGGACTGTGTGATGCATGCCTGAGGATAGATGCATTTGAATAGAGTGCTCTCATCGTATGTTAAAATTAGTCCAATTTGCATTTATAATGTTGATCATCTGCTAACAGAAATAACTAACAGTCATGGATACTTTTTTTTAAAGAGAAGAGGAAAAATATTTGAATAAAACAAGCTTCCAAGGGGAGATCATGTAGAGAGAAGATGAAATAGATTTATTTTTTAAAATCGCACAATTTGATAACCGCAAGGGACTCCAAAATTTGTTACACCACTGCATCTGTAAGTAGGTTGGAAATCTGGGTATATAATATACAATAATTGTTAATCATACTCCCCTTTAACCTGACTTTCTTTACTGATGCACAAGTCAAGACTTCGATTTTTCAGAAAGCAATGTGAAAACTCAGGGCTGCTGTATTTATTTAAATCCTGAACTTTAAGGTGCACAGCCAAATTTAAAAAATGCACCTACTGTTACAGTAATCTGAGGTGTTACTGGTAAGTGAAATAGATCAGGGGAAACATGAACTTTCCTTCTGTTTTCAGTGTGTTTACTTCCTGCATTTGCCAGCATTTTGTCTAATCATTTTCACCATTTCCCCTTTATAGTCAATTGGGCCCTGATCCTGCAAGGGGAACCTATATAGGTCGGCCCTATTGAATTCATTGTGGCTCAGCACTGGCATAGGGATTTGCCCATGCAGTGTCACTTGTGGGAGCTAGACCTTGGTTTTTGTTTTGTTTGCGTCTTTCACACAGCAACAGGATTAAGATAAAATCACAAAAATTGCTAAGTGGATTTCATGTATGTACATGAAGCTCCTTTTAACTGACTCGATGTAACTCATAACCAGATTTCAAGGTGACAACGGTCCCTTTTAAGTTTTATTTTCAACACTGCTGAAAATACTTAAATAATTTTAGAACAAAAACTATTACAGTGGTCACCCATTAGCAATTTCAAATATTACCTTAATGTGGTATTCCCTACAGTTAGTGTAGGGAACATCTAGGAAATACTGAGTAGGTGCAGAAGGGAGCATGGGGCCCCTAAATAACCATACTTAACTTCTACTGTAATACTATATAGCTTACAAATATTTTTCTAATACAATTACATTTTTATAAAAACATGCTGACATCATTCCTTTAGTTGTGAATAAACAGGCCATCAAAGCGCTGTGCCTCTGGGGCTTTCCCGATATAACTGCATTCAGAAAAACTATTATTATTAGCTTTATAAAATGGAAATCAATATCTATGTGGATCCATAGCTTTCTACTTTAATGTTGCTCATGGGATAGCCTCTTTTGGGCGTGGGGGATCCTCAGGAGTCATACTATTGTATTCCTAACCAGTTTAATACACTGCAGACAGTAAGTGCAGGATACTCCAAAAGAAGAACTAGCAGATAATTACTATTCTGTACTCTGAATCTGGATAAGACCTAAGACACTTGCAGTGGATCATCTAAAAGAGGTAGGCTGGGGATTCTAAATGTAGAAAAAATAAATACTCCAGTCAGTGGGTCACTGATGGGGCCTCAAGGAGATCCACTTCACTCAGTGAAACTGTACCTAGAGCTAGTAAAAACAACAGATGTTCTCAAAAGCTGCTTAGAATGCTTCATTTAAGAGCTGGGGCATACATAAACAGTAGCCTTAGGAGGTCACTACTGTACTTATTTTTACTTTCAAAGTCTAAGGAAGGAATGGTTGTTGGAACTATACCCCTGATTTGGATAGCTACCAAACGGATTAAAGTTAATACTGTATTAAACAAATACAAAACTTGCTGGAACTTAAAGAAATGGCAAGGGCTTTCTCTGTGGGAAGAACCTGAGAAGAGGGGAGAATATAGAAAGAATCTGTAGGCACAGTTGGCACTTAGATTTTTGAGACCATTTGCTGACACTTTTTTCCATATATACTAATTATTTTGGTACCCATCTTGAGCAGTATTCTTGTTTCTGTGAAGAAAACAGTAAGTTGCTCAAAAGCATCCTTTTTCTACTACCAGAAAACATTGCATACTTGTAGTGAGGAGGACAACAGTCCTGGGATTTCTATGTCTGATCCAAACTCACTGCAAAATGTCGTCATGTTTATGAATAATCAAAGTGCAAATGAATGAATTTTCACAATGTACAGTATTTATTTACACTGTAGTGGAGGGCTAAGTGTGTGTTTGCCCAACGTTCTGCAACATCATCTAGAGTTTGGACTTAGTCGTGGAAGACTCTCTCTCTCTCTCTCTCTCTCTGCTACACGCATGTGGTGTTAAGGTTATTAGGGTACCCTTGTGGTCATACTGGCCTAATAGATTAGAAACTTCAATATGTTATATAGCAGCCCTTTCTAGTTGAAGCAAAGTGGTATTAACAAGCTCTGAGGAACCTTATTTAGCTTGTGCTGGAGTGGGTGTAATATAGTGCATGGAGAGGGGTGTAGGGCCTGATTTCAGCATCCATGGAAGTCATTAGAAAGACACCCACTGACTTCCTTGGAAATTGGATGGGGGCTTAAATATGAAGGCACTTTAAGAGTCATTTGGGGAAGGAGAAGTTATCAACTATAATGTGTTGGCTTGGTTCTTTTTAACTTTTATTTTGGATTCCTTATGTTTTGTTTCCATAGATTTTCATTTGGGTTGTGTTGGTCTAGCTGTACTCCCATTGTAATATCTTAAAGAAATGATAGACCTTTGCTAGACAATAAATATTTTTATTTATTTAAATACCTTGCATCTTCAAAATAGTTGGCAGTTTATTTTTTGTTTTCCCAAAAATACTAAAAACCCTAGCTTACCTTTGTAGACGACATTTAAAAAAAAAAAAAACTAAAAAACTAAAATTGACAAACTCGTAAGGGAAGCTGCCTACAATATTTTATTTCTCAAAAGCATTTGAAAACTACATCCACATATTTTCTTTGCAACTCTAATTGGAAAAAAAAAAGGAGCTTAAAACTCTTTTCTATAGAGAATAAAATATTTAGGTAGACAATTTTATTTATCAAAATGCGTCGATTTGGAACAGTCAAGCTATAAAACCTTGAAAATCCAGTGTTTATTCTGGCTACTCAGATTTAAACTACACTAAACTGCCCAAATCTTGGGGTTTCTGAAAAAAGCAAATTTAAGCCCACAGTCTTCTAAAAGGACCCAAAAACTTTCTGTGGGTATGTTGGAGTGGAAAGCAACATGTAGGGAAATGACAACAAAATCAAGCACTTTAAAAAGCCATAGCATGGCTTGAGATTGATATTCTAGTATTATCTCTTTTGGTTCACAAATATTATATACAAAGTCAACATTCTGAAACTAAATTATTGGAAGTGTCCAAAATAAACCCCAGACAAAGCAAGAAAAATGGCAGGTCAGTTGGCTCTCAGTTCAGAAATGTGGCTTTGATTGGTTGTCAAGGCCATTGATATATTTGGTTGGTTTGGACCCTGAATTTGGAGTAGTTTATTTTTTAAAGCTGTGTTTAAACTGACTTTTTATCATTTCTCTCTCCTTCAGGTGGATAGTGAAGATAAACCGTCCAGTCCCAGTTTTGTTGCTAGTCAATTTCCTTTTGTGCTGCTTCTTCACTAGCACAATAACATTGTTGATTGTATTTATAATTCTGCAGATGAAAGCTGACTTTAAAAAAAAACAAAAAAACTTTTCATTCAAATCAACAATTTGCAATTCCATTCATATTTTAATATCCAGATATAGGGCCGAACACACACTCTAGAGTGCTACTGTTCAGATGTGAGCAGTGACAAAAAATGATGACTTTACCAGCATTTTTAGGTATTCCAGTGCCATGTTCTGTTCTTTATTTTAGCCTTAGGTAGACAACAATGTTCATGCCTCCAATTCTTGCCAGAGATGAGAATTCTCTAATTTCTATCTGTAAGATTTTTGCTCACTGTGTATTGAGTACAGAAGGTGGTGGTGTGTGTGTGTGTGTGTGTGTGTTTGTTTGTTTGTTTTTTCTTATGTCCGGATTTACTGATTCTCAGTCTGTAAGTGTTTTATCAATGCACTGAAGATACTGTAGATGTCTGATAAAAGCTGACGTATAGTTCAGGTGTGATGGAGATTAAGCATGATGAAGTGCCTGGTGAACTGGTGAATTTTAACCTAAAAATTAACTAGTGTGCGAAAAGTGGTTGCTCCTCTTTTCCCCCCCACTCATAATTTTTTTTTTTTAAGTTTAAATTATTTAGAAGCCTCAAAATATGTTAGGTGTAGAAAAATGTTTATCTGAAACTGCCGCCACTGGGTGAAAAATATGCTTAGTGAACTGTGATATCACTGCAGCAAACACACAAACTCAGGAGATTGTCAGTAACAGTTATTGCCTCAAGTAGAATTTGGGGAAAGTAGAATAAATACAATCATTGAGAAGACAGGATCAGCCAAAGAATGGGCAAATGTAGGTGTCACATTGTTCCTCATGAAATGTAAATTGTTTTAAAATTACATAGAATTTGAATGTTTTTAAGTTTGAAGGGCCTTGTATGACAGGAGTAACTCTGTTTTCCATTTGCTCTTCAGTCGGAGTATGTTTTAAAAAAAAAAAAATGGATATTGCTGAATAGAAGATAGTGGAAGACAGTAACAAACCTTACTGATATCACTGTTGGAGTGTGCTGGTTTTTGTGTGTTCAGAGTATAGAACAATAAATAAACTACTTATTTTCTAGCATTTTTTTTCACTTCTGTTCACATAATGATGTGAAATTGAGCAAACCCAGCATGACACACCCTAGTTCACTGCCTCACAGAAACATCTGAAAAGAACTTTCTTTTCATATTGGAGTGGAGAGAAATTTTCTAAAATTTACTTTGTATACATCAACTGTTAGCTAGCTCTCTAGGTTTATTATCTTCAGATATTGATGGTTAATGAATTCTCCAGAGCAAGGATCATCATTCTTAAGTGTATGGAAAGCATCTAGTACATAGTTGGCACTAGTGGTTTAAAAAAAAAAAAAAAAAAAAAAAAGTAATTGGAGCCTGGTACCAGATCTAAATGCCTCTGAACTTCAGATATGTTCTGAACTTCAGACAGATGTTTAGATTCAGATATTGAATGTGCTCACAGCAACTGTATGTGTTGGGTTCTTTATCCAGCTAGCTGTAAGGAGGCATTGTGGCCCTATAGGGGGCTTCCTCTGCAATTGGTGGGAGAGAGGGAGGATGGAGAAAATTTACCTGGACAGAGCAGGAAGTGGCTGAACCAGGTATGGGTGGGTGGAGGGGAGGGCACTGACCTTCTAGGTGACTGAAGATGAGGAGAAACATACTGCGGACAGCTCTGGAGAAGCCCTCTCTTGCTGCAGTCTGGCTAGCAATTCCCACTCTTGGAATCAGAGTAGGGCTGGCTTTCTTCATGATGCGCTAGGGGCATTACACTAGTCGCCTTTATACTGGGGGGGAGGATTTTTCCCTTGGTGCCAGACTGGCTGAGGCAGAATGGGGATTTTTGCCTTTCCACAGCACATCAAGAACACTTGGGGGAGTCAGGAAGGTTAGGTTAAAACATTGTAACTTAATTATAAAAAGGTGCAGATTTCCAGTGCAGGCACTTGTTATAGATAGGATACAGTTATCAGAGAACATGGATTGGAGAGAGATTTAGAGGAAACCATCCCTGAAGGAAAGGGGGTTCTGGGCTCCTAACATCTAGTATAGCAGGGAGCCAACCTCCTTCCTTTTATAGCCTTCTTAACCCTCAAACAAAGGGAGGATGATGGGGTCCCAGTAAAGAGCTAGTTGTGACCAGCTTGGGAAGGGGATGGTCTGACGGCATCCCTCCCAGATAAGTGAAGAGGGTTAAGGAAAGAATGATGACAGGCACTGTATGATTTATTGCTGGGTATTCCCAGATGTGTTAAGTGAATAAACTTGCAGCCTCATTAAATCCCATCCATTGCCTCCTGTCTATCTTCCGGTGTAGCCGGACAATAACCCTTGCCCTTTAGGCTGTCCAGCAGCCATGGTCCAAACAATCCTGAACTTTGGGTTGAGTGAGTTTTGGCTCTGGTTCCAGACGTTGACTTTTGAGCTCATTTCTAATTCACTATGCTTTCTGTTGGTAATAAGCTGGTAGTTAGTTGTGTTTTCCTATTACATGTATATAGAATAGGGTGACCAGATAGCAAGTGTGAAAAATCGGGACAGAGGGCGGCGGGAATAGGCGCCTATATAAGAACCCCCCCAAATATCGGGACTGTCCCTATTAAATCTGGACATCTGGTCACCCTAATATAGAAGGAGATGGCAAGCATTTATGGTGATCATATCTGGAGCTTTAAGATTGTGTTTTATTTCCACTAAGCTTTTTTTCTTCTCTATATAACATGCATTCATACATTTTTGTTAAAATACTTTTTTTTTAACCATGTATCAAGAGTGAATGTGTTGGTGTCTACTATGCTGGTTAATGAAAGCTATCTTTTTAATCTTATTCAAAAAGACTATTTACATTTTTTTGCAGTGAACAGATCAGAAGAACTTCTTCTTTTTGTTATTCTGTAGTCAAGGAAGTGTGTTTTATGAAAAGGTATAACTCAAAGCTGCACTGAATTAATATTCTGTACAAATAAAACTGATTGCATTACAGTGCCCTGGAAACAATAATGTTTGAACCAATACTTTATATCAATTTATTGGAACAGTAATCTCTTTGTGCTTATCCTTGCTTCCTACTGTGTTTTTGTATTAACAATTACATAGAGTAACTACTAACTCTGGACTGTTAGCATCTAAAACTTGTTGCTGTTGTGTCCAGAGTTAACTTTTTTCATTGGAGAAGGCCAGAATCCCAAAGCATGTTCTGCAGTATGCATTGAACAGCTTAAGAACACTTCTTTGTATTGGAAGTTAAAATTCGAGCTGCTTGCATTGTTGTCATTTCCACGCAGGGGAATAAATCTGTAAGGGAAGACTCACCCACAGGAAGAGGAGGAGGAGGATCAGTTGGATGGGCCCTAAAATTGCTGTTTATAAGTTTTTGTCATCTTAAAAACGAGTTATTTTAAAGACCATATTTGATCATCTATTCTTGCCTAACCCTCATTTTGTGAAAGACAAAAATCAGTGGATCCACATCTCAGGAAGAATTCATTACTGGGACAATAATTCCTTTGTAAGGCTATGACTGGATATCCGGCTATGACTTGGTCATATATAACAGCATACCATATACGTGTATTACATAGACCACAAATACTTAGGTTATATTATTGAGTTATCTAAATCAAATGACAAGCACTATATTTGTGTTTATGAGTAAATTGAGGTGAAAGCATCATGATGAGCAAAACAAGGAAGGTGATGCGTTTAGAAAACACCTGCTGAATACTCTTAGATTAGCCACCCAAGATTGAAATGCATGGATGGATTTTAGAGCAGAAAGCTGGAACTTTATCATCTTTAATGAAGGGGACTAACTCTGATCCCCAAAATATCAGGTATGTACTTGTGTCTGATGCTATATTATTTGGCTTCCTTGCCAAATAATCAATATTCAGGGTTGGCCCCTTTCAGCTTAACCCCTAGGATTCAACCCACATCTGAATCCTTTTGCCCTCCCCCTGAAAGGGGAAAGGAGGACACACGTGAAGGGTACTTCAGTCTGCAAAGATGTAAGGTCTCCACTTTTCCCTATGGCCTAATAGCTCAACCAACCATTTCCTTGGTTTCTTACTCTGAGAGCTGGTCCCTTTGAACATCTCACCTGCATTAGCTGCAAGTTGTGACAAAATTGTATTTTTACATGTTTAAAAAAATCAACCCTGAATTTTGTTCCAGGTTACACAGCAAGCAAATGAAAGTCCCTGGCAGCAAATACGCAAACTACTGTTAATATTATGGTAATAAAAATGTAACGCACAGTGTAATTTAAAAATGATGTATTCCTGGCAGTTTCATCACATGACTTCTTTAATTAAAGATAAATCTTTAATTCCTGGAGACTTCAGGACAGTCCTGGAGGGTTGGCAATTCTAAGGGACAACATGGAGGAAAAAAATACATCCTGCATCCTTTGCACACCCAGCTCTCCCAATCAGGGGAAATTTGAGGGGCAGCCTTGAGAGCACAAGAACAACAGCTGTGACTTGTCATTCCATATTCTTTATGAAAATATGCTTATGATATGAATGACATAACTGCAATACTTTATGCAAGATGGCTCATGTGAGATATCATTAGAAAGGTTATGACTTACTGAATGTGATTATCCAATGTGTATGCCTGTATCATTTCTGTATCTGAAGTTAAGAATATTGAGTATGTATCTGTATTTCAACTGTGCTACTTTGGGTGATGCCCACTGCTAACATTTCAAGTACAACAATGGAAAAGCCAGACAAGGCGGATGGCCCATCAGCAAGGACAATAGACTGTGGAAAAACTTGGCCTTCCTGTGGACCCTCCATACTGCCACTGACTCATGGATGCTGTGATCTTACAGGGTCAGGTGGTCTTGTCACCTGATACTAAAACATTACCTAGGAGGACTTGTAACTTTCACTGTAAGGGAAGGGAGGGGGTCAAACTAGGAAACAAAGGACTCCTGCCTTATGCAAATCCTATTTAAGAGTGGGGAGAGAGGTAATCCAGGTAATCGGTTCTCCCTGCTACCTCACCCAAGATGACTGCTGGAAACAACTAAGACTAAACAGGGGGAAAGAACTCGGCCCAGGCTGCAAGGGTGTCTGGCCTGGCAAGAAGATTATTAAAACCACATTTAGGGTGAGAACTTGCATGTAACTGGTTTCTTTAGTGTGTTAAGCTTAGTTTGTGTGCTCTGTTTTATTTTCTTAGTAATCTTCCTTGTTCTGTCTGCTACTTCCTTAACTACTTAAAATAGACTTGTTAGAGTTAATACATTTATTTCTGGTTTACAATATAACCCAGTTTATGTGATTTCTAACTGGGGGTGGGGGAGGAGTTGTGTACACCCTCCTCCACATTGAGGAAAGATGTGAATTTAATAATATATCTTTGGGTCTGTACTCAAAGAGAGGTGGACATCTGAGTGCTGGAGCAAGTTCCTTAAGTGGAGTCTTCCCAGAGCTGATCTGCAGCTGAGTGTGGCCCTGCCTGTGCATGTGTTAGAGGAGGTTTTAAGAGCCTGGTTCAGCAAGACAGGTTAAAGGGGGCTCATGCTGGCAGAACAGGTAGACTCAGTGGTATCTCAGTGCATCAGAAGAAGTGAGGTTCTTACCCACGAAAGCTTATGCTCCCAGTACTTCTGCTAGTCTCAAAGGCGCCACAGGACCCTCTGTTGCTTTTTACAGATTCAGACTAACACGGCTACCCCTCTGATACTTCAGTGCATCAGGTGGCTTCCCAGAGCTTTGGCACAGCAACACTGATATCAGTATTTAAAGTATTACTTAACACCATGAAATCACCTTGGCTCCTGAACCTCCTGATAGATTTAAAAAAATTAATTGTAGCTTAATTTTTATTTTTTATAGGAATCTGAATATCCATTTTCTTGTACTCATTTGAATTTAGCAGATCAAATTGAAAGCCATAAAAATTAAACTTCAAAAAACCTCCCAGTTAATTGTAAAAATGTTACATTAACTACCTTTAAATGACAAAGGGTCTCCCTGGGTTTCCACCTCTTTTTCTTTTGTTGCTGGTCTCATAGCTTATTCTCCTTTCTCTGCTGACCTGAACCAACCATTTCAAGGTTGTATAACTGTATGGAGTCACAGCCTTTGCTTGGAAAACCACTGTTTGTGTATTGTCTCCAGGGAGCCGCGTACATTTGCAAGCTCCAGGTACTTAGTATGGCAGCAGATTGTAGTGATGTTGTTATATGTGCCACCTAAAGGAACTTTGAAAGGAAATCAAGTCAGCCAAGTTCATGCATACATTCTTTAGAACACGGGGAAAGCTGATGGTTTTTTTTTTTTNCAAGAAGGCAGTGTGTGTGTGTGTGTGTGTGTGTGTGTGTGTGTGTGAGAATATTGGTTCCTTTTGTCTCTTGGCTTCCCTTTATTAATAGATGTATGTGATAGGTGGGTGGGAGAAGATAACTTTATTGGCTCTGCCCTTTGGTGTCCGTAGGCATTTCTCACTTCCTCTGAAAATTGGTAGGAATGGCACTGCACTTCTGGCAAAAATAAACCAACTGTCTTAGAGTTAGGCTAAAATGAAATTGGCTTGAAGAGGCAGAAGGCGCAGGTTTCAGTCCAGTTAACAAGATTTCCAGTGTGTCAACATGTGTTCCAGCATGTGTGATGCTGTATTATATAGAACTGTCATTACAGAGGTTGATGAGGCATCAGAAGAACCACTCCATCCACTTCACTGTCTCACATATGTCTAGATACAAATTTGAATTGTACTATGAATTCAACTTCAAGGCATGGAGAAGTACTGCATTCAGAATATTTCAGTATTTGGCCAATTCAAAATAGAATTTATATAATATGTGGGTTAGGTTTTTTTTGGATTCTTCTGTAAATTAGTTTTATTTAATTTGGCAGAAATGTTTGGAAAATATAAGTTTATTTCATGGGCAATAAACTACTACCGTAGGTGGTCTGATTTAGAATTGAATCCATACACTGAAATATTTTCCAAACTCCATCTGTTTCCTTCCAGAATGTCGTGTTATGAAGTCGTCATATTCCCGTTCACCTGGTACACCAAGACAATCTGGATCCAAAAGCCCAGGACCCTCACGTCGAAGCAAGTCACCTGCTTCAGGTACAATTATAAGAAAATAGCTGAATATTCAGAGCATATGAAACTTGTAATTTGTTGAATGGACTTAAAAGATTGCCATCTTTTTATGAAGTGGAAATGTCATGTATTTCATGATGAAGAACCTGAAACGCCAAGTTATGCCACATAGATTTTATACACTGAAATGCATTTATTCTGCATCCTGTAAAGAAAAGAGATTCTTTTTCATTATAAGCCAAAAAGGTTTGAATTTGTGAATGTTTACAGTGGCTTGTGCTAATTGTACATTTAAGGATAAATTTTCAGCATGGAGTTGGATTTGCAGAAGACCCCTATTAACTGAAATGGGATCATCTGGTTAAATCCCCATTCATTACATTAAAAATATACCCTTCTGTGTTTCAAATTTAGGGTTTTTCCCCTTTCATATATTGAACACTGTCAAAATATAGCAGTTTGCTTCTTTGAGCTGTTGTAAGTTGCCCTGTGAAATTGCATAAACACCTTTTCTTCTCATACTTCCTGTCATTTTATAGTAATGTCCACATTGTCTCTTCACCTGTTGCTAGTCTGACTGAATAGCACATTTCCAAGCATTGGGTATTTTTACTTGAAAATGAGAAAAATGGGAAAAATTTTGCTTTTACCTTTTACCTCATAAGTTGTTGTGGTTTTCCCTCATCCCCACCCCAAAATACAGCAAAATTCAAATGTTTTTTCTCTCCACTGGGGAAAAGTGACACTGGCATTGAGCCATTGAATATTAAAATATATAGTGCCATGTTCTGATTGTGGTTATATGTGCAGTTCCTGTGTGCATATCAAAGACAGAATATGATCCTATTTTATTATTTTCAAATCAATATTTACTGCCTTGTAGAGTGATTTTCATTGTCATTTTGTGTCTTTTGTATCACAAGTAAAAGTAGGATTTTTTTTAGTTTCAGAGAACAACTATAATCATAAGAAAAGAAAGGGCAGTACATAAAAGGCTGATTTCATAACTGATGTACACATACATCATGCAAGCCTGTTAACTTCATTGGGGTTGTATGGGGTGTAACTCTTCAATTAATTTAGTTCAAAATGTAGCGATTAGTACTAATATTTTCATTTTATGATTTATTTATACTCTAATAAAGCTCAGAATGTGCTAAGCAATGTCCACAGACCCAAGTAGACAGGTTGTGCACCAAAGTTTTCAGTCTAAAACTTTATTCTGCTCAAACCTTTACATAAAAACAAAGGGTAAAAATTTCAAAAGTGCTTAAGTGGTTGAGGTGCCAAATGTCCTGTTTTGAAAAGTGACTTAGGAGTCTCAGTCCTATTGAATGTCTTTTAATGGGACTCTAGGCTCTGAAATCATGATTGGGACTTCGGCACCTTGATCACTTAGATGATTTGAGGTTTTTACCCCAATTGTTTGGTATTTATGCTTATACTTACCATACTTTCTCTTTCAGTTTTTGGTGGTGGTTGTTGCTTGTGCATTTCCCTTCTTCCTTTGTGTGTATGCTGAATAACTTCTCTCCTTAATGTCTTTCTCCTTTGTGTCAAATGAATGAGTGCAGTAAAGAGGGGTGGCCACTACTCCAGTGCTTATTCTACAGCAAAATCCCCAGGTGAGCCATTATTATTATGGCTTTATCTCACCATCATGCCTCTTACCTTTCCATTTACCCTTCTCTCCATTTCCATGAATGTATTACAGTTTGCTACACACATTTTGTGCTCTGGAAAACAAAAGCACATTGGATCTATCCTACTTGTTGCTGTAGGTCTTTGAGTGGGCAAGAGATTGAGAGTGTGAGTGATGCTTGTAACTGCCAGACATCTGCAGACAGTGCAGTAAAATTAGATTTATTAAGGTATAATTTGACTATATATAGAGAAGCAGCCTTCCAAGCCATGAATGTATATAGTCATTCTAGAGTGTGTGATAATGAGAAATTTTAATCAACACCACCAGACAAGATTAGCTGGAGCTGAGACAGAGAATTGCTGAAAATGTAGCTAAATTCAGAATAATGTGGGACTGATTTGCTACTAACTTTCATCAGAACAAGTCAGGCCCTATATGTTTTCCAACTTTTTGTGAAGCAAATGAAATAAATATAGTTTTTCTTGGATCTCTGCTGTTTAAGTCTAAGTCCTAGATCTACAATCTGACAATGTATTTATGTGGAAAAATGGGTCAGCCGTGTCCTAAACAAAAAAAAACCCCAACCACCTCCATTTCCCACATAAATATATATATTCTTAATTGGCAAGTGGCTTACAAAATTGGACCACACTGGAAATACAAATTTAAAAAATCTTTTAGTGTTGTTTAATTGTGGCATTGCATATTCCATTTAAGGAACTGGGGAAAAGGAAATGTATTTATTTGTATTATAACTCATACTCAAAATGTGCTTGCTGCTACCACACATTATATAGAAAGACACAAACCCTGCTCCTAAAGTGCCTACAACTGGAGAACTGATTTAGAAAAGAAAAGCTTTGTGTACTCGCGCAACAATCAGCAGCAACAAACAAGTTAGAAATACATAAAAGTATGACTGACTCTTTTTATTGAGAATGTCAAAGGAAGGTATTGCAGTTTCAATTGGCAGCTGCTTTCCTCCTTTTCCTTAAAGTCCGTCCATGTGACATCTCCACTTCTTGGGGCTGAGGGGGCTCAGCCCCTCTCCCCAGGATTGGGCCCTACGGATCTGTTCTCACTAGAGTTACAACTATGTTCTAGCACTCATCCAGAGTGGTTGCAGAAAACATGGTTGAGATCTATCCACAGGTCAGTCTCTTCTTGTGTTGTCTCCAGCACAATACTGTGTAGCTACTAAACATCTCTTGGGCAGCTATCCTATACTGCATCTGCAAGGGATTAGAGTCGGGGGAGAGCAGCATGCAGAACAACACCAGCAGCCCAAGGGGCAATGTACTCTGGGATGTCTTACTTCAGATTGCTGGGAGGAAGGAAAACCAGTTGGCAAACCATTGCACAGACCTGGTTAGGGGTCCTTTCCACACCTAACCTGAGTTTTATGAATGAGTTACAGGGAGACAACCATGTCCCGGCCTAGGCCTCTGACAATGGCAAAATATGGTCAGCTGACACAGTGACGAAGTGTTTACCATGCTGTGCATGTAATGGTTTAGAGACAAATATGGTACTAACTGGTTACAAACCGAGGTAAAAGTTATCACATAGGCAGGGCTGCCCAAACATACCAAGGCAGGCACAAGATTGTGAGCTTCCTATAAACTATGTAAAATGAGTTTATTAATAAAAGTGACCATTTCTGCTCCTATAGCACTATTTAACTGATTTCAGGCAGAATTCTCTACACAACCTTCTTTTATGTTCACAGGCTGTTTTTGTTTTTGTTTTTTGTTTTACTGATAGAATTTTAAAATTGAAGTTCTTATATGGCTTTCCAGGAAGTGTACAGTATAAAATAATAACTAACACTTAAGCCTTTTCATGCAATTTATGAAATTAAGGAAGCGTTATTATCCCCATTTTGTGGAAGGGATGTCTGAGTAAGAGTGAGAGAGGAGATCTTCCCAAGACTCTAAGGGACATTCAGTGGGACTTGTGCACCATTTAGATGTTTTTGAAAATCTCCTCCAGAGTGACTTGTCCGGGGTCATAAGGTGCTTGGTCCTGCTCTCTTTAAAGCCAGTAGTAAAACTTTCATTGATGTTAGTAATGTAGGATCAACCCCTTAGTGATTCAATAGCAGAGTCAGGAATAAAACTGGGATGGTCATCAGATTCCAAGAAGACCGATTCCCTAGATAAATGGTGCTTAATTTTTAACCTAGCATCATGCACATTTGGGAGGATCATTTGTTAAGGCTGTGGAGCTGCTGTGTAGTCACAGTAACCACTGAGATCACAACTGTTCAAGCATTACAAAATAAAATGGAGCTGTGTAGGAAGACTCCTCAGTTCCCAGAGAAGTTCAGTATTGTATGTTGGCTGGCATTCGCACAGCAAAAAACAATGATGGTGCTTAAAAGAGTAGTGCATAGCCCATTAGAGAAATTCTTCACACATCTGAAAAAGTGTAGGTGGTTACTTGTGTTTCCATGGAAACAAAATGTTTTGTTGGCAGGTTTTTGTTTTTCTTAAAGGAGAAACTTTCTCCCACTGTGAAGTGGTGTTATTTTTTTTGCTCTTTAGTTTCCTGATCAGTTTTTCCTCTCCTCGGGCAAACAAGGATTGGATGCAGAAGCAATACATTGCATCATTTAATAGAGACTCCTTTGGTCAATATTATGAATGACACCGATTTAGCCCTTTTTTGGAAGAATGTAGGACCTGAGCTAACTGCCCCTCAAGCCAATAGAAGTACAGTGGAGGTTTTATTAGGTCCTGAATAATTAGAGGGGTTAAAATGGGTAGGTTCTTGACATCAGAGATTGTGGGGAGGGAGAATTTTTCTGTTAGCTGAGAATTTTCTCATTGATGCTTTATAGTAACTCCTTGAAAGTTCAAAATTGAAATGTTAACTTTTTTGGAAAATGTTTTTCCTACACACAATGCTCTATTATTAAGGGTTCAGTTAAGAACCTGTAGTCTAGTACGGGTTGGTCCCCAAAACACACACATTTTATTTTAAATGAAAACACAAATCACCTATAAAGTACTAAGTTGACTTTGCAAATGGGGAAGAGGAAAAGGGAGGTCAAATTTTGGCAACCTGAATTGTATCTCTTTAATATTTTGTTATGATACCACAATAAATTATGCAACTTAAAGACCCAATCCTCCTATCTTTGTGTACCCAAACCTTCCATTGGCAACAGGCAGACTGGCTCTCGTGAAACCGGAATAGAAATGCAGTGTTTTGTATGTGCAAAGGATGCAGCCAATTTCCAGCCAATGGGTGTTTGAGTGAGCAAAGGATACTGTATTGGACTTTATGATTCTTTCTGAGATGCTGGGATTGGGCCTATTTGGTCTTTATGTGAGTAAACTCAGATAATACCTCAGAGAGGCACATTATATTGCAAAAGGCATTTGTGTTTTTATCTTTTTAATAATCTTTTCTTCCTCTTGGTTGCCTTTGTTGCTCTGGTCAGTCAATGGAACACCCAGCAGCCAGATATCCACTCCAAAATCTACTAAGTCCTCCAGCTCTTCACCAACCAGCCCGGGGAGCTTTCGGGGACTCAAGGTAGGTATTGCACACCTTGGTCTTTTGCAGCAGAAACTGAAACTTTCATGCTAATAATCAACCCCTTACTAATGGAACAAAGTTCTAGGTGGTGATCAAGAATAAAAATCAAAAGTATGTATATACCTACAAGAAATCAAAAACTATTTCTAGACCATAAGCCATTCTTGCTGGTTTAATTATTGATTTAAGTTACTTGGCAGATTTGGGGTGAGATTCTGTGATGTACCTCTCTGAGGTACAGCGCAGAACTCTGAGTCTATGGGGGCACGGGGGGGCACTGGTGGCTTTGAGCCATCTCTGTGCCTACTTGATCCCTCCCTTCCCATGCAACTTAGAAAGCCTAAAGCTCCAGTAACCTCCCAGGGCTGCTCTATGGGCTGCAACACTGCATGCTGCTGCCCCACCCCAACATGCCCCTCTCGCCCCTGGCAAACTCTTCCTGCCCCTTACATTAGGGCTTATTAGGGGATTCTCTGAGGGCAGCCTTACAGCTGGCGGGCTTCCACAGTGCCTGCACCAAGAGAATCCTCCCCTAGTGAAACCATGGCTTTCCCTTTACCAGGGCTCTGGCCCTGTTACCTTATGTGTGGGACTAGAATGGTGGTGAGACTTTTGCTACTGTCTTTTGTAGGAGAATTTTCTAGTGAATACATAAATTGCAGCATTTCTCCAAGTGCACTAGAGGATTCACTCCCTGATCATTCTAAGTTGCAGCTCCCATTGTTGAACATAATGGTTGTAAAGAGGATGCATAATTTCATCAAACATAATTGTCTCAATTTAGAGAGCATAGAAAGGACAGATCACAATTAGAGTGGTACTCAGGTTTGGGTTTTTTGACATACTAATTATTATTGAATCTTTGTCTATTTCGACTGCATATTGCACTGATTTCTGGCAGGCTTCCCCAGTGAGCCTGCTAGAAAGGAATTTTGATTGACGTGATAAGTTCCAGTATATTCTTAAATTACTTGGTTCTTGGCAGTAATTTTGATGTGCTTCTCTTGCATTGAGTCTACAGTGCTGAGCTATACTAGTTTCTCTTCGCACACGGGCTTAGACTGATCTCTTGCTATGCACTCTGTCTTTGAAAAAATGACGTGTGTGTAGGAGCAATAGCAGTTTTTACTTGTAACTTAAATCAGAATTTGGCTCAAAAAATCTCCAGTATTGTATCCTGAAGTTGCTTATGGTATAAAACACCAATATTGGTGGAATTGAGGGTATCTTATTTACAAGATTTTTCAGCTTCTGCATTTTAACAATTTCTTCTGCTTTATCTCATTTACCTCAATGAAATTACTAATGTAGAATTATAAATAATTACTATTCTGATTGCTTTTAATAGAGATAATTTCTGATCATAACAAGCTATTTTTAATCAAGTGGAAAGTCCTTTCTCCCTTTCACTGTCAGTTTCACTCAAGTAGCTTCTGCAGTAATTTTCCATTTTTGAATTCAGTCGATACTTGGTACTATTGGATTTTCATGTCAAATAAGCCATGCATGCATCATCAGAGTTGAAAAATGGCAAAAACAAACTAATCATCCAAAAAACATAAAGTACCTACCAAAGTAGTAGCTACCTCTCATTTTTCCCACTGGTATGCAGCTATTCAGAAGTAGACTCCAGCTGTGTTTTGGTCACTAGAGAGATGGGTATGCTTAGCTGGTTCATCTTGGGGTCAATGCCAAAAGGAGTTAATGCATTCTGTCACAACACTTGTTTCTGTTTCTGGGATGTATTCCCAACACTCATCTGTTTCTGGGAAGTATTCCAACATGCATGCATGAGAGTCAAAGAATTGACATAAAAATAGTAAGAGAAATATTGTAACACAGTTATACCTGTGCTTTTTAGGAGGCCATTGTATTTGTGTTTGGTTTGACCTGTCCATCTATGAAAAAGAAAAATTCAATTTTATTGTTTTGCTGGGCCTTTGCAGTCCTTGCTATATCCCACTGTGATGTCCTCTGTTGCACACTGTGCTCTTACATGCACAGGCTGGCTTCCTGCACTTGTATTAAAGGTGCAAGGAATCGTTGTCCAGGAAGTGACAGGTTTCAGAGTGGTAGCCGTGTTAGTCTGTATCAGCAAAAACAACGAAGAGTCCTTGTGGCACCTTAATAATAAATAAATTTTGTTAGTCTCTAAGGCGCCACAAGGACTCCTCGTTGTTTTTGTCCAGGAAGTGACCGTGATTGCAGCTGAGGAAAAAATGCAGATGTTGAAACTATGACAGAACATTTATCACATTGAAGGCACAAGATGATATGCTGAGGGTTGGTTTGTTTGAAAAGTTAATGTTTTGGCTGCTGATTTCATTGTAGGCATGTGTATTAATATGTAGAATATTAACAGACAGAATTAAGAAGGTATTTAAAAAATTGCTAGTGGTTTTGTGTGTGTGCACGTGCAACAATTCATGCAGTAGCTCTCAGGAATTCAAAGGGCAGGGTTCTCCTATGACACTTCGCTTCTTGTTTTTGTTTTTTTAAGGTTTTTAAAACCCAGACCCAAATGCTCATTCTACTCCACAGTTTTATAAAAAAGACAAGTTACGGTTACTTACGAATGCTGTACTGCTGATTGAGCTCCCCTTTTCAATGGCAATTGATATTCTGTATAGAAAATAAACTGTCGTTTCTTTGATTAAAGTGGATAACAATTCTGGTAACAGTGTCTAGTGTTGCATAATAATTGGGGACAATTATGATGAGGTCTTTTTGTCTGGAAGAAGAGAACAAATCAGGGTTGATTTTCAACTTATTGAAATGATCATGCAGGAATAGCAGCTGCAAACACAATACCCTTGCAACGCCAATAGCTTCTTGATCTCCAGAGCAAAGTATATGGCAAATTAAGTACATGGCGTATTTCACCATAGGCTTGAAGTTGGATAATAAATGCTAAAGACCAGGGCAGAGCTTGAGTGATAATTCCAGACATCAGGGCAGTAAAATAGCAAATCATAGTGACTTTAGTAGCAATTTTTCTTTCTTGATCACAGACCTTGACCCTTACATCATATTCTCTTCATACCACTTTTCCTTCAAAGCAAAATGAAGAATTGTTTCACTCCCCAAGGATTTCCCTCTCCTTCTCAGTGTACTGGATCCATGGAAATGGTACTCTCAGGGACAGAAAACCAATCACAGGAAACAAACTCTTGAAAGAAGAACAGCTTATCTTTTTATAGAGGGGCTTTTTTCTGCCCTGATAAACTTTCATCCAGAATGTCATTGTGCTAATTCAGGTGTTCATGTGGCCCTGTTGTAGCCAGTGTCACAAGATATTTATGTGCCAGATGTGCTAAAGATTCATATATCCCTTCATGCTTCAACCACGATTCCAGAGGACATGCATCCATGCTGATGACGGGTTCTGTTCAATAACTATCCAAAGCTGAGCGGACTGATGCATGTTCACTTTCATCATCCGAGTCAGAAGCCACCAGCAGAAGGTTGATTTTCTTTTTTGGTGGTTTGGGTTCTGTAATTTCCACATCAGAGTGTTTGCTCTTTTAAGATTTCTGAAAGCATGCTCCATACCTCATCCCTCTCAGATTTTGGAAGGCACTTCAGATTCTTAAATGTTGGGTTGAATGCTGTAGCTATAGTTAGAAATCTCACATTGGTTTTGTCAATGAAAGTGTTCTTAAAACAAACAACATGTGCTGGGTCATTATCTGGGACTGTGTAACGATGTGAGACTCTCTGGTGCGGCGCCTCCTGCTGGTGATCCTAGGGATAAGCTCGATTCCAGTCTGGAGCACCCTCTGCTGGCTGGTGGCTCACCTGCCACTGGCCCCGTCTCCCTCCTGGCCCCTGGTGGCCTTTACCTCGGGGTTCACCCACTGCAGTACCCCCACACTACTCTGGGTCTCCCCTCCCAGGGGAACCCCCAACCCTCTCACCCACCTTGCCTCAGTGGCTACAGCCAGTCATCATCTAGCCCCTGCTCACTGGGGCAAACTGCAGTCTGTCATGGCCACTCATCATTGGCAAGGAGGTTTGGCCAGCTGCCGCTGCCTAACCCCAGACTGCACTTCTGCAGCCCCAGTACCTTCTTTAGGCCTTGCACAAAGCCTGCAGCCTGGGGAGTTGCCAGGCTGGAGCTCCCAAGCTCCTTTTGCCTTTCCCCAGCACTGCTCTACCTCTGGTACCCTGCTCCCAGGCAGCTAGGTCCTTCTCCCTCCACTGCTAGAGAGAGACTGCCCCAGCTCCTGGCTCACAGCCCTTCTGTAGGGCCAGCTGTCTCCTAATTGGGCGTGGCCCCAGCTGTGGCTGCCTTCCCAATCAGCCTACTCTATTGGCTCCCCGGGGCAGCCCTTTCCCAGGGCTGTTTTAACCTCTTCAGGACCGGAGCGGGGTGACTGCCCTGCTACAGACTGCTATAACATGAAATATATGGCAGAATGCGGGTAAAACCGAGTAGGAGACCTACTATTCTCTCCCAAGGAGTTCAGTCAAAATTTAATTAATGTATTATTTTTTTAATGAGCGTCATCAGCATGGAAGCATGTCCTCTGGAATGGTGGCCAAAGCATGAAGGGGCATATGAATGTTTAGCATATCTGGCACATAAATTCTGGCTACAAAAGTGCCATACGAACGCCTGTTCTCACTTTCAGGTGACATTGTAAATAAGAAGAGGGCAGTATTATCTCCTGTAAATGTGAACAAACTTGTTTGTCTTAGCGATTGGCTGAATAAGAAGTAAGACTGAGTGGACTTGTAGGCTCTAAAGTTTTACATTGTTTTGTTTTTGAGTGTAGTTATGTAACAATCTACATTTATAAGTTGCACTTTCACGATAAAGAGATTGCACTACAGTATTTGTATGATGTGAATTTAAAAAGATTTCTTTTATCATTTTTACAAAGCAAATATTTATAATAAAAATAATATAAAATGAGCATTTACACTTTGTATTCTGTGTTGTAATTTAAATCAATATATTTGAAAATGTAGAAGAACATCCAAATATATTTAATAAATTTCAATTGGTATTCTATTGTTTCAGTGTGATTAAAACTGCAATTAATAGTGGTTGAATTTTAAAATCACGATTAATTTTTTTGAGTTAATCGCATGAGTTAACTGCCCTAGTTTTAATCAAATCTCTGAACTTTTTTCACATTACCAGTCCCTTGTAAACTGAACTTCTAGTGGAGTGTTCTTGCAGGCCCTGCATTTTGAAATGAAAGGTAGTAGTTGTGGCCACCAAATGGAAGATCACTGTGCATAATGTGAGTGTTGGGGAGAGGCTTACTTTCACTTTTCAGCATAGATTCTGATTTGCTGAGTCATTCAGAAATTTGAGTGTCCTGGATAATGCAGGATGACTTAACAAGGAGGACAGTGTTCTTTTTACTCTTCTATAAGCTGATGACTGACAGTTGAAAAGTACAACCCTTCTGGTTGGCATCTCCAGTGACCCAGATCTATAATGCCCTTAAAATGCATGTTTTCTCCTTGGCTCCAGCAGATCCACTACATCCGCAGCTACTAGGGAGCACTGCACCATTTATTTAAAAAAAAAAATAAAAAAGCAAACTCCCAATTTAAAAAGGTTAATCAAATCTGTCAGAAGCATTCATTTAGGGGAAAAGAAGAATAAAGTACTTAACATTATGAGATTTTTAAGCATGGTCTCGGACTTTCCAATGCTCCCTTGTGTGTGTTTGGTTATTAATAGACATCAGGATTTGTGAAGTGTTTTTTGAAACTCATCTCAGACTGGTTAATTCAGCTAAAATGTTTAATTTTCTGTCTGACATTTAAAACTGTTTTAACAATCCAGGTGGTGAAAACCACAGCAGCAAACCGGTTTAGGTGATTGGTGTATCCAGCAGACGTGTGTGTCCAGCTGATGTTTTGTGTGTCTCTTCTGAAATTAGGTTCCATAAAACCCCGCATTGCTTTGTAAATTTCTGTAAATAAACAGGCTTTAACTTTGAGGCATAGTTTTGGAAACCCAATTAATCAACTAAATAGCACTGTGTGTGTGTGTGTGTGTGTGTGTTTTTCAATGTGTTGAGACCAAATGACTACGGTCAAAGGGCCTGATTATGGCCCTGATTCAGCAAATCTCTTACGTGCATGCTTAACTCATTAACATCAGTGGGACTAGTCTCATGCTTAAAGTTAAGAATGCACTTAAGTGATTTGCTGGATCAGAGCCTATATTCTTGTGGGATTAAAAAAATTAAAATTTCCCTTTAATCATGTTAACATGTTCAATTTTAAAAATATATATATTTCCACAAAGTTGATCATTTTATTCTAGTGAAATAAAAATAATAGAGCTTGTAAGAGGAATCCTTTAGATACTGCCTTCAGATATTTATATTTAAATATCTTCACTGTTTATGTAATAGGAAGATTTAGACTGTCTCTGCTAGAAAGTGAAACATGAGCATGATACTTAGTGTAAAGCCCATTTACAGCTATCATAGATGGGCTTGGAATTCTGAACACTCTTACTGAAGAGGTTTTGAGCTGCATGGCAGTAATGTCAGCGTAGTTCTTCAACATTTCTAATGCAGCCCAGCCAAGTACTTGATATTACAGTGGAAAGTGAAGAATTTAATATATAGTGCACCAGCCAAATGTGGGACTGCTGGGTCCCATTTATATCAGGCTCTCTCCTATTGAGTTAATGAAGAGAACTTGAAATCAAGCAGAAGACCAAACAAAAATAATGGGGTCTCTCACTGTAGCATGGGGTTCGGGGACAAGAACTGCAATGAGCAAGCAAATATAAAGCAATATGTCAGTGACCGTGAGGATTTTGTCCTGGGACTGTCCTGGCATAGAGCCTCAGTCTTTTGTCAGTTTTGTCCCATGAATCAAAATGGATTAGAGCTTAAGTGTGCAATAGGCTTTATTATTTTTTTTAAAGTGGGAAAACCTAAGATAACACTATGGTGGCTATTTCACTGCCCCTTCTTAGTACCGCACTTCCATATGCATATGTTCACTCATGGTGGTTATCTTGTCACCTTCTGTAGCAATGAAGACATTCTTGTAATACTCAGAAACTCCCTCATAGCCTTTAGCAAATGAGCCTTCTAAAGTGCCATGCTATGTATTATCTATTTCAATATTCTATTTCATACCTATCACACTATATATTCCAAAAGTTAAAATAATCAAATACAAATAGTTGGCCACCAACTAGACCATGCTTTCCGTTGACTGTTAGGTGGGTAACCCTCACAGACATTAAAAATCTAGGTTGTACAGATACATCTTCGCCTAAAAGCTGCTGAATTCAGACTGACTCATCCCTGGAGGGAACAAATTCTAGAGATGAGGGCTCTTCATGGAGAACACCTTGTTGCCCAACCTGGAGGTGCATTCCAGCCGTTTTCTAGTCTCTTCATGTAGAATATGAATAACACTCCAGATTCTCAGCTGCATAGTTAAGACCTTATCACTCATTTCTATTTAAGACAGCATCCAATTTACATGTCATCTTCAAGCAACACCTTAAAGAAAAGTTGTTATATACATGTCTCACTGATACAGAATTGCAGTACTTTTCTCATAGCCTCTTCCAAGAAAATCTAAGCTTGGTTTTATGTTTTTTGGGTGAGGGCGGGGGGAGAGAAAAGAAAGAGTTTGGATTTTTTTGTCTCATCAGCAGGTATCTGTTGATCTTATTCCACATATTGTCTTGTTGGAGTGACTGACTGCATAAGAGACCTATATCCAGAATTAGATAATTACTCATAACTAGATATGGAAAAAGTTGGGGGCGGGCTAGGGGAGTAGGTAATTTTATTGCAGCTGTCTGGCCCTCTTGTAATTCTGTAAGCCTTATTTTGGGTTATCTCAATGGTCCTTGGCCAGATTTAAAATAGCTTTATGAAATACCACTGACTTTTTTCATCACTCCCGTCGTGTTCTGTCCTTGTATTGCTGTGGTAGTCATGCAGTTGACTGTTTGAAGGTGTATGGGGAACACTTGCGTCTTTGGAAAAGCCCTGAGCTTGTCTTCACAAAGATGCTTCCTTTCCTTTATAGAAATAATATAAATATTTAAACTCATTAAGAATCAGATTGGAGAATATCAAGACCTGTGTAGTCAACCTCAAAACAATATCAGCTTGTGGGAATCAAAGTGTTCCTCTTAGGTCTTTTGGAAACATTCACCATTTCACCATAATTTTTATGGCATAGCTGCTGCCAGGGAAGGGGAAAGGATTTCTTACATTTTAAATGTTAAATTAAATGTTCTTCTTTGTACAGTATTTCCTATGAAATACTGTTAGCAGATTTATGATGACATTGTAATACAAATTATAAACTATAAAGATGCAAACCACATCCAATGCCACATGACTCACTTGTCTCCTGGCTACTGCAAATGGTTATTTTAAATTCCTAGAGCCACTTCTTATGGACTTACACAGTAGAACCATTCAATGTAATATAATATGTAGAATGTAATCAAATAATTTCACTAGCATTAATTTGCCACAGACTATAACTGTCAGTATTAACTCAACTGCAAATGTAGTCATAATGTAATTATATAGTATAATGGCTTACTAAATACTTTCTGTACAAGGTGATTTCCTTAGGGATGAACTTAAAGAAACCTTAGTGGTGCAGAAATAGCACTGTATGCTGTGGGTCCCATCTCTCTCCAATAAATAATATTTTACTTTTATAAGCTTAATTGTTTTGAGTCTTCAGTTAATTTAAAATTTCAGGTGATAAGCTTCCTGATGTGACCAAAACAGACAGGTTTTTGGGAAGCTGCTGTATTAGAAAAGAAATTAGTTCCTTTAAGTTAGTTTTAAAATGAGGTTTCCCATTACTAGTTTCTGTGGCATGAAGGTCTCTCTTGATATTAATGAATGACTGGGAATTGGGTTGATGACGAGAATGGTTAGTCATGCCATACCCCTTAGGCTAAATTAATGTGTTCATTGCATCTTGTCACACTGAGCACCAAAATACATGCTTTAAATTCACAGGCAGATCTACTGTGAGTGTCCTTGTTGCAAGGCCATATATCAGAATGTCACCCAACTTCTCCAGCTTTGTCAAACAACCACTATAAAATAATGCCATATACAGAACAGCATGTTGGATGTTTGTGAAGCTGTGGAAAATTAATACTATTCCACAGAGGTTTTGGTTTTGCACATTTCTGCCCGAGGAAGCTAAAACGTTAGTTGGACAGGTTTGATTTTTAGAACAGCTTTTGTATTTTTTGTTTGTTTTTTGGCAGTGTAAGTGAGGCTTTGTAACACTATATTGACTAGTTTTGTAAATTGTGTATGTGTTGTAAAGCGTCTTCTGTGTGTCACTGAATGCTGTGTTTACTTTGGTTTAGTGTTGATTTTGCTCTGGATGTTATGTGAAAACATGAATTGAGGATGCGACTTGAGGGAAGGCAGAGGTGAAGATTATTAAACTGCGCCAAAAAAAAAGTGCTAACTGCCACTGTGTGCCTCAGTGGGACATAGCTGAGAATACCAGATTCAGGACAAACTGCTGAGAAATAAGGCAGACTCACCCCTAATCTGGTGGTTATTCTAAACTTCTGTCTTACTACACTGGTTAACAGCAAGTCAAAAATGCTGTTTCCTTAGGCATTCCAGCCCTTGCTTCACCACCCAGCCACTGGACTTTATGATGAGTAGTTATTGAGAACTAATTTAATCAATCAAAGGGTTCTTCTAATCTCAAAAGATCAGGTCAATATATAACTCACATCTTACTCAATCACTGTTGCCAGTCCTTTAATATCAAATATCTAAAGGTTTATTTATAAGAGAAAAGAAAGAGGAGAGAGTTAAAATGGTCGAAGAATTCATATACATACAATCATTACAAAGTTCTTGTATCAGGTTTGTAGCAGTGATGTTACAGACTGCTGGCTTGTAAAGTCTCTGGTGTCTTCCAGAAGATTTGAAAGTCCTCAGTTCATAGTCACTATGTTCCTCTAGTGTAAATCCATAGTCCAGAGATTAGAGCATTGAAGAGGCAAAATGGAGATGTTGGCTCTTCTCCCATGTGGATGGAATTTTTACTGTCTCAAACAAAGTCCCCGGCTCAGTGTGTTGAAAAGTACAGGCACAAGATGGAGTGCCGGGGCACATGAGCAAGTCATATGCCATTACCCATATTCTGGCTAAAGCATTCACAGGAAGGCTCACCAGGCGGGGACGAGCTTCTTCGGTGGCTTACTGTGGTATTTAATGGGCCATCAATTGAATAGTCCATTCACAATGATTTTACGTTGTGGGTGTTACTCAGGAATATAGCACATATGTAGGATGCCAGCACTAGGGTGACCATGTGTCTGGTTTTCGACTGGACCACCCGGTCAAAAAGGGACCCTTGCAGCTCCTGTCAGCGCCGCTGGCTGGGCCGTTGACTGTCCTGTTGGTGGCATCGCGCAGCAGGGCTTGCAGGCTCCCAGGAAGCAGCCAGCATGTCCCCCCTCTGGCTCCTATGTGTAGGGGCAGCAAGGGGACTCTGTATGTTGCTCCTGCCCCAAGTGCCAGGAGCTGCGGGGGCGGCACCTGCTAACAGGGCAGTGCACAGAGCCACCTGGCCACGCCTCTGTGTAGGAGCTGGATGGGGGACATGCCACTGTTTCCAAGAGCTGCTTGAGGTAAGCGCTGCCCGGAGCCTGCGCCCCTGATCTCCTCCTGGCCCCAACCCCTGCTCCAGCCCTGAACCCCATCCCGACCTACGAACCCCTCAGTACCAGCCTAGAGCACCCTCCTGCACCCCAAACCCCTCATCTCCAGCCCCACCCCAGAACCTGCATCCCCAGTCAGAGCCCTCACAACCCCCCACACTCCAACCCTCAGCCTGGAGCCCCCTTCTGCATTCTGGAGCCCCCCAGCCCAGAGCCCTCTCCTGCACACTGAACCTGTTATTTCTGGCCCCACCCCGAACCCACACCCTCAGCCCAGAGCCCGTACCTCCTCCCACACCCCAACCCCCTGCCTCAGCCCAGAGTCCCCTCCCATAGTCCCCTTGGCTCCACTCACCCCCAGCCCGGAGCCCCTCCTGCACCCCAACCCCTTCATCCCTGGCCCCATGCCAGAGCTCTTACCCCAAGCCGGAGTCCTCACCCCCTCTCGCATGCCAACCCACTGCCTCAGCCTGGAGCACCCTCCTGCATTCTGAACTCCTCATTTCTGGCCCCAGCCTGGAGCCCTCACCCCCTCCCCTGAGCCAGCCTGGTGAAAATGAGTGAGTGAGTGAGTGAAAGTGGGGAGAGCAAGCGACAGAGGGGGGGAATGGAGTGAGAAGGGGCAGGACATGGGCGGGGCCTCGGAGGAGGGGCGGAGAAGGGTGTGGGGCAAGGCTGTTCGGTTTTGTGCAAGTAGAACGTTGGCAACCCTAGCCAGCGCATAGCCAATATTTATAACTTAAGATAGAAAAATGATTCATGCATATAAACAGGATAATCATATTTAGGATATCATAACTTTGCCATTAACACCTTACAGGATATAGTTTGCACAAAATGTGTTGCAATTGTTTAAATGGCAATATCAATTATATAAATGGTCATATCTCAATCATACAGCATCACACTAATGTACAGTACTTTTAACTAATAGCAGAAAGTAGAAAGTAGGGACAAATTCTGCCTTTCAGTATGAATTCTTTGACAGGTGTTGCAGAAATTGGAGAGCGGAATAGAGTCCTCTGGGCTAAATCCTTCTCCTCAGAGCATGGTCCATGTGATTGTGCTGTGTAAGGAACAGGAAGTGGGGAGTTTGTGTGGGCTGGGAGTAGATGAGGATTTCTTCCCATTTCCAGGCTGCAAAATGATAGTATATTCACTGTATTAACTAATATAGTCTGAGTTTCTGTGCCTGTTTTTTCCTTTATTATATAGGGAATGGCTGGTAGACTGGTGAGTCTGTTTGCAAGTCCAGTGCCCTGACTCTTCCCCCATTTCACCTCCAAAATTTCCATGTGCATTGTGGTGCAGGAAGTCCTTATGGAGCTGTACCTGCCAACTTAATTGGGGTAGCTGGCTGCTGGAATTGTCCCTTAGCTCTTCACAGAATAGAAAAATAACTTTCTAATCTTTGGCAGTTTTTAGAAAATAATCTCTTTAACAAGACTGCCTGCTGTTCTATCATTTTGTTGGATAAAAAGAAATTCAAGAGATATTGCAAATGCTGGTCATCCTAAAACATAAATGTAGTTGTTCTGCTTTGTAAGTATATGCACATAGACTATGGCATACTATGGTATAAAGGAGGGGATGTGTCACTGAAAGATCCCATTCCCATAAGGGTGAGCAGGCAGGAGCCCCAGGCCCAACCCCTGCTCTGCCCCATGCCCTGCCCCCACTCCATCCTTTTCCTGAAGCCCTCACCCCTGTCCAGCCTCTTCCTGCCCCCGTCCCACCTCTTTCCCACCCTGTTCTGACCCTTCCCTGCCTCTTACTGCTCCCCTCTGCTCCTTCCCATACCCCCAGTGCCTCCTGCACACTGCTGAACAGCTGATCACGGCGGGTGGGAGGCACTGGGAGGGAGGGGAAGGAGCTGATTGGTGGGGGTCACCGGGTGGGAGGTACTAGGAGGAAGGGGAAGGAACTGATCCACAGGACTGCTGATGGGCGCTGAGCATCCACTATTTTTTTTTCCATGGGTGCTCCAGCCCCAGAGCACCCACGGAGTCGGTGCCTATGATTGAGGCAGAAAGATTTTATGGGGAGGGAGCGCCATGTGCATCATGAAGCCTACCATAAATACAGAGAGCTTGGATAAGCATTTTGAGAGAGACCCTCAGTTGGTGTCAGTTGTTGAAGCTCCATTGACTTTCATGCAGCTTTGTTAGTTTATACCAGATTATGATCTGTCCCCTAACTTTTGATAAATATGAATATTTATTTACCTTTCCAGGCTGGAGAATGGAGGTGGAGGGGAATCCTGTGTATATTAATCCAGAGTTTTTGTACAGTTATTTGAAGAGTTACAGCTCATCATCTGCTCCTGCAGCTTGGAGGAGCATAAAGCACTGTGGGAGCATTACAAACACTCCTATCCGTAGGTCTACTGGGCTATACAAAGCCTACAGGGGGATTCTCAGGACATAGTGTAGTGCTTATATGTCCCTTTCCTTCCTCATCAGTTTAGTGTCTGATCCTCTCACAGGCATTGAGGAATTATTTCCCTACCTCACCAGAACACTGCAAGGATTATTACCCCAATTTTACTGCTGAGGAATTAAGGCACAGAGGATCTGATCCATAGCCGATTAACTCCCATTGATTTCAGTGGGTGTTGGATTAGGCCTAAAGAGGTTATGACTTGCCCAAAGTCATGCATTAAGTGTGGCAGAGCTGGGGCTAAAACCCTGAGTCCTAGTCTAGTGCCTTAATCACACACACCACCATCCTTCCTCTTGCTTTTCCGTTATTCTTGCCTGCATCTTTCTATCGCAGCTCACTAGAGAGTAAGATTCTAGTACATTTCACTATCCTGCCTCTCACAAGGATGAAGCTGTCTAGAAATGTGGATTGGATGATGCACTATCTTCACCTATTATCACTTATTCAATGACATTTTAAAATCATAACCAAAAGAGAGAGTAGATATTTTTGCTGATGACTCAGACTTTGCAGTTGTACAAAGGTGGATCAACATTATTATCCCCGTTTTACGTTTGGAGAAGCCGTGGCACTGAGTCGTTTAGTCACCGACTGAATTACAATCTTCTGTTAATGTCATAAACAGGACACTTGGATTCAGTTCCTAACTCCTTTATAGCAACTAGATAATGCTGCTTTCGTTATGAATTAACTTCTGCTGTTTAAAAGTTGTCAATAGGAAGTGGTAACTATCCAGTTGCTGCTGACACTATCTGATAAGCAGCATTGTTTCTGCAGCTTCATAAAATTAAGTTGCACCATATCTAGTTACTGTACCTTTAGCTGTTTTGTCACTTTAGATGCCACTGGAAACTTGAGCACTCATTAGCATTATGTGAGACTTTAACAATATCTTTCTGCCAGTTCAGTTACTTCACTGACAGTAGTGTTAATGACTTAAAATATTCAGCAATGTAACGAGACAATGTTAGCTGAAATTGAAAATGCTGCACTTGCATTCCCGGGTGTTGTGCAAAGCCTTGTTTCAGCAGATATTGAGCTTAAGGGAGAGAAGCATTTTAATTCTTTTGTGGTGAATGGTGAGAACTGTATTAACCCATGAAATAAGCAAGGAAAAGGGCCACAGGGAACAGGTATAAGTGTCTTGTAAAGGAGGAAGGAAGGTGCTTTTAAATACCTATTAATTTAATAGAGCACCCATATGTTTTGAACTGAAATGGGAAGCCTTGTAAAACTTAACATACTGGTACATAAATCATTTCACTGTTTGATTGCTTTCAATTGCACAAGTCCCTGCCTCCTTTTACAATAACACTGCACTGCTTTATATATCACTGTGTGTGATGTGAGGAAAGAACTTTTCTTAATTAGTTGTGAAGATCCTGTTAACATGTAGTACCTGTAAAATGGAATTACTGTGGGAAATGTCATCTTGTCTGAATTTCTCCTTAAAAAAATGTTTACTCTGTCTCTTTATTTTTATATATAATAGTTATTAAAATCTGCATTGTACAGCTGTGATGTAGAACAGTTATTTGACTTCAGTTTCTCTTAGTTCTAAGCATTCACTTCAGTAACAGTATTAAAAAAAAAAAAACCCACTTAGGGCTGACCCTAGCTATTCTGGGGCCCTACGCAGCCCCCTCCGCCCCATGGGGGGAGGGCAGGCTGGCTTGGGGGGCAGGGAGGAACCACCCCCCTGCACTCACTGGCGGCATGGCTGGGGCCGGGTTGCTGCACTTCCTGCCGCTGGTGAGTGCAGACCCAGCCTTGCTGCAGTCCTCAGGGGAGTGGGGGCAGGGCTGGGGTGGGGGCTTTGGGGAAGCGGCAGGGCTGGGGCGGAGCAGGGGTGGGAAGAGGCGAGGCAGGGGCTGGAGCAGCACGTAGCTGTGCAGGGCACCAGGAAATTTGGTGCCCCAAATTTTCTGGTGCCCTACGCAGCTGCGTACTTTGTGTATGGGTAGGGACGGCCTTGCCCACACTAAATTTAAAGCTAATTTTAGTGCTTGTAGAGGTGCCAGACTGCTAGCCCTAGATATTGAAGTTCTCCTTTTAGACATAGAAATTAGTGGTGGCAATGCAAGCCTCCCTACACCACCCTCCCAGCATGCCACAGTGCTAATCTAAAGAGACTATGAATCAGGGTGAGAGGGAAGTTCTATTAATGAAACTACAAACAGTACCAGTTGTGATGGTGGATTTTAAGGTTATGGACTGAGACCACTGACTCGTCGTGTATTGGCCTCTGAACTGTGTGTAGTAATGACTCTTGGCTACTACAGATTTTGAATATGGCTTAGATGTAAATTTTTTTGTAGTCCTTACTGGTCCCTTGGTTTGGGGGAGGATGGAATTTCCTTTCCCCACACTGACCCCATAAAGCCCAAGTATCACTTCAAGAAAGTAGAGAGAATGACATTTGCTGTGATAAATCCCAGTGAAATCAGTGGTGTGACTCCTCTCATAAACAGGGCCTCAGGACTGGGATCCCAGTCATTATGGACAGCCCTAGTGCAAGGTAACAATGTTGAATAAGTATAAAAAATTAATATGTATAAAAATTAAATTGGGGAAAGATAACTCATTTTCTTATTATTCATTTTAGTAATGTTATTATCAGAAATAATGGATTTATGCATATTTCCATAGATTCCTCCACACTGTGGCTCTTCTTCCAATGTGAATGGTGTGCCTGAACTATTCCATTGCATAAGTCCTGAAGGTAAGCACTTAAACCACTGTTTGCTACTAACCTTCACAAAATCTTTGTTCACCTTTAAGTGACTTTGTTAGCTCAGTGATACTAGACAACTGCTAGCAATCCATCAGATTTTAATCTTAGATCCTTGACATACCTTACTAAATACTTAATGTTGGATAAACTGTTACTGCACTTGCTATATCAAGTCTGTACTGTGAGAGAGATGAATTAGATTCTAAATAATATTTCCCTTTTACCAAATGGTAGCAGATTTTTAGACCTTACAGGTCAGTTTCCCATTGGAAGACAAATCAATGTCAGGCTATTATCACAGAATGTACCTACACCTTGTTTCCTTTAACAAAATGTCACAAAATGCATAAATCCCTCTTTCAGAACCGTGAGCTGAAGCCACCACTGTCCTCTTACAAAGAGACAGCTGTCTTGAGCCTCTTTCTCTTCTGAGTTCCCCTGGAATCTCACTGCTCAAAACATTGGCTCAGCTCCCTGGAATTTACACCTGGGAAACCCTCTAACCCAAAGCTAGGTCACATGGTCTTGCAATATGGCCTGGCCATTTACCCTTCTTTTATGCTGTTGTTATGCAACCAACACACAGGAATTTCGGAAAATGTTTCACTGTCCAGAACATGCTTAATCCACACAATCCCATTAACGACTGCCTGGATGCAGAGAGAGTTTCATCCTGAATGCTTAACCTCAACAACTCATCACATGCATGCCATAACAATATCTTCATTAATACACTCCTCTTATAACTTGATTTAATATGTTACAAGCGCCAGCTCTGGTCTAAAATTTTTCTTTATGTATTGGCTTCAGGACTGAGGCCTCCATTACAAGAAGATTTCTTTGTTTCTAAAGATCTGACCTGAGGTATTCAGCCTGCCAGCATTCAAGGTTTTTCACCCAGTCCATCTTTATAGCATTATACTAGTCCATATTTATAATCATCTCCTTGCTCCCAAGCAACATTATCCTTAGCTGCAGCTTCACCAAGTCATTCTGGAAAAAGCTGTAGGATGCAAAATGAATAAAAAAAACCCTGCTCTTCAGTCAAATCCCAACGGGCACTTTAGAGTGATACAGTCAGCCCATTCATGGAAATTATGAACATTGTGTCTATGGTGACCCCGCAAAAGTAAGATGTTTGCAGTTGGACTGGAACTGTTGTCTTCCTCATGGTAGCCCATTTTGCTGCAAGTGGAGCCATCAGACCAGCCAGGCCTCCTATTCTAAACTTACCTTTTCAGTTCTGTAGGAGATCATCTTATGGATAAATCTCTGTGACCATTGTGGGAACTTTGTTAATCTTTTTGTTTTTCATTACAAAATAAACAATCTTTTGAGAATAGGGAGGCTAGTAAAGCATTCGTGATCTTGTTCCTACAAAAATACTTGCAAATTGATGTCTCTTAATGTGTGTGAAAGAGTGGTGGTAGTCAGGGTGGGAGAGCAAGATAAGAAACTTAATAAAGAACAGGTTTTAAGGCCATGATCTTTTTTGTCCCTACTTTACTTGACGTCTATTTCCAGTGTAGATAGAAGTGTTGCTATGATCTAAAACTAGTTCTTGTCTCTCTTTAATAAAGCGATTAAGTCTTTAAAATGGGATGACACTATGATACTATAGAATTAACTGGTTTTAAGGAAAGACACAATGTTATAAAAAAAAGTAACGTTAGCAGTTATAAAATTTATCTGTAGTTTGGCACTATGACAAGAAATTTGGTACATAGAAGTTCAGTGCCAAATTTTCTAGATGAATGGGACCTGACTAGCTCTTTAATGAAACAAATCAAAGACTATGAGATCCATAGGCAATATTGTCAGTAAAATGTAATGTCTCTTGAATGTTTTTGGTTTAATTGTAATACACAAGCAAAGTGTAATTGCAGTCTTCAATATTTGGTTGGATATGTTGTTGCACCTTAGAGAAAGTCTTGCATAGGTGATTTAGCCAAGAGACTTGTATGATAGCTGCAGTCTGTGCTAAGCAAGAAGGAGTCAAGAGTTGTTACATTTTTATGCTATAAGAAGGGCCTCAAACAACATAAAATATGTTTCATTAGTGATCTGAAATTTTCCTCATTAGTTAAATGCATAAATAACTGTCTTTTTTCATTACCAAATTTTTACTGTTTTTCGTGAATTTGTAATTCCATTCCTTTTTTCCTTTTTTTGTGCTCAAGGAAAACGCCAATGAAAAATAAATTTTAAAAAGAAGGCCCTCTTAATAAAAAGCTAAATGTGTCAAGACCTAGCTGGAGTTAAATATTTAACTAGAATTTCTGTCACATTTGGGATTTGTCAACATAGATTAATAATATATTAATGTTTTCCCTATATGTTAACAAGGACAAGAAGGTCACACAGCTCTGATTAAGCTTTACCAGTTCTTTTTGCTGTTTTGAAATAAAAACAAAGGGACAAATTGTACTGAACATAGTTTATTTTTACATTCCTATTTTGTATCTAGGAATATCTACACTATACTCTTGAACTCTGTGGGGATATGCCAGATTGCTGATGTCTCTCTCCACCTTACATTATTGTCCTTGCTTTTTGTGCAGGTGTGAATGGAAACAAGTGCTCAGGGTCATCCACTATTCTTGAGAAATACAGAGTGGGAAAGGTGATTGGTGATGGCAATTTTGCTGTAGTAAAGGAGTGCGTAGAACGGTAAGCAAGGAAGTTGTTTAGCTATTTTTCAGTTCTATTTCTTTTATTCTGTTGATTTAATTAAACAGAATCCGGTGTGTATGTCTGAGACGGTGTGTAGAAAATATACACACAGGTATACATAGTATAAATGTATGTCTATCAATAGTATGTATGACCAAACCAAAAAAAATCATAAAAAGTCATGATCGTGCAAAAATGAGAAATAAATATGGCTTATTCTTCTTCGAGTGATTGCTCATGTCCATTCAATTTAGGTGTATGTGCTCACCACATATACCAGTGCCGGAAGTTTTTCCCTCAGCAGTATACATAGGGGACCGGCTCTGGCGCCCCCTGGAGTGGTGCGCGTATGCTGCGGCGTATAGGGCACCACCAGTACCCTCCACTCTGTTCCTTCTTGCCACCAGTGACGGTGCATGGAACTCATGCTACTTCAACTAGAACTGTTGCTTTTCATTCGTTTGAACTCATTTGCCTCTTGAAGATATTACTGTGTATAGTTTCCCTCTAGTTTAGTTCAACCTATTTGTTAAGTTAGAGATTTAGTAGGTTCCTAAAGGGACTTTGCCTTAGGAGGGGTATGCCCCGGTCCCCAGGCTTTAAACCCTGCGATCGCTGTAAAAGGCCCCTGCCCATTAGCAATCCACATAATAGTTGTTTATAGTGCTTGGGTGAAGGTCACATTAGTGATAAGTGCAAAATCTGCAAGTCCTTCAAGCCCAGGACAAAGAAGGAGCATGACATTCATTTGAAGGCGCTTCTGATGGAGTCTGCCCTTACCCCGATGCTGGAGCAGTGCTCCGATTCAGCACCGAGCACTATAACCTTGGTGCACAGTGTCCCGCTGGTACCATCTACGAGCTGGCACTGGTCTCCTTCCTTGGCTCCAGCCAAGAAGCCCAGGATGATGGGGCAAGGAAGGTCTCCAGCTTTCCTCAAGGGAAAGGACGAGTCTGGGGTGGACCAAGGCCCTGTCTCTGGTGTCTCTTCACACCCTTGGGGATTCTGGGCCACAGCTCAGGTCGAGCGGTGTAGCCCAGCCTGCTCCCCGCTGGATAGCGGTGGAGGTCCTCATCAGCTCCGGGCGCCATCCACACCAGAGGCCCTCAAAGCGGCGCAAGACATTATGTCCCTCCCGGTGCCAGGGTAAGCCGGCATTGGGACCACCACAGTCTCCACCTTTCTGGCACTGCTCTCTGTTGCGGGGGATGTTCCACCTACGGTCCCCCTCTTGCAGCCAACACACTTCTGACCGTGATAGGCAGAAGTTTTGCAGCCCATTCCAGTCTCCGGACCTCAGATAAGGGCAGAGAGGCTCGAGGCGCAGCTCATGGTGACTGGGCGCAGACCTTTGGAGGCATGCGCCGCCCAGCAGGAGTTTTGGCGTCGGTGCCCGGAATCTCCGTGGCACCAGTGCTGCTCCAGGGACAGGTCGAGGGGCCGACAGTGCCAATCCCCCAGGGTGGCGTCTCCACGTGCAGCTACTTTTTCATGATGCCAAGCCCACTCTAGTTTCCGATCCTGCTCCTCATTAAACGTGAGGCATAGATTGCTGGCCCAGGGCCATCGTGGATCTGCCAAGCGCTGTTGGTCACTGAGGCCCTAAAAAGGGCACTCAGCAAGGTCAGCCAGATCCAACTCCAGGGGGGCAACTGGTACCGATCGGGACAGAGGCACCAATCAACCTCGTCTTGGTTGCAGAGAAGCAACTCTGGCTCAGGTTCGAGCAAGGTTCCATAGCAGCGGGACAGGCTCCGGCACCTAGGGTGCAGACTATGTCGGCTGCATTGCAGCTAGGCCTGTGGCCTCGGACTCTGTGGCCAGCACAGTGGTACCCATAGAACCCATGGGGGTTCACTCAGCCCCCTCAGGCCACCTGCTCAGTGTCCAGAGCTTCAGAGAGACTAGCTACCTCCCCCACTCCAGCCCAAGAGGCCTCGACTGCAGGCACCCCGCAGGCACAGGAGGAAGTGGGCGAGCAAGCCGCTGGACCGCCTATGGTTGTGGAGGACCCCTTGAAACCAGCTTCCTCCTCCTCATCACCAGACAAGGCCATAGTGGGGCTCCCTCCACCAGTGCCCCAGGATGATCCTAAAGCGCATCAGGAGCTGTTAAAGAGGGTTGCTGCCAACTTGGGCCTCCAGGTGAAGGAGTTAGAGGAACTTACAGATTCCCTCCTTAATGTTCTCTGCCACGAGTATCTTTATACCCACCCAGCTCCCAATTCCCTAGTGGTAGAGGTGGTCAACCATAGGGAGAGACAGGGTCAGACGGGGGCTACCCCTAAGAATAAAGACTCAAGGAGACTGGACTTGTTTGGGCGTAAAGTTTATTCGTCCTCCAGTCTATAGTTGCGGGTGGCCAACCATCAGGCCTTACTAGGCCTCTATGATTTTAATATGTGACATGCCATAACCAAGCTCAAGAGCGCCCTTCCTGAGGCTTGTAGGAAGGCGTTCCAAGCGATCCTGGATGAGGGCTCAACTGCAGCCAGAGCAGCTCTCCAGGTGGCACTGGACACGGCACACACCGCTGCCTGTACCAGGGCATCGGCCATCTTGTTGCATAGGTGGCTGCTCCTCTCTGGTCTTTCCTCAGAGGCTCAGCAGTCAATGTAAGACCTCCCTTTCGATGGGCATGCCCTGTTCGCAGAACAGATGGACATTAAGCTTCGTGGTCTGAAAGATTCCCTCACAAGCCTGACTGGGCCCCCCAGCCCTGCCTGCAAGCGGTTTAAGCTGCAGCAGCCTCAGAGCTAGGGGAACCACCCTCGCCAGGAGCCTCCCCACAAAAGATCCAGGGGCTACAAGAAGCACCCTGGCCACCAACCCCCATCTACATCTCAGACGGGCTCAACACGCTGTAAGCAGACAGGCTAGCGCTTGTTTTGAGGGTATGCCAGAGGGCGACCTACAGGACTGTTCCCCAGATCCTTCCTCCCCTCTGTTTGCCAACCACCTTTCTTCCTCCCTGCGTGGGTGTCTATAACATCAGACCGATGGGTCCTCAATACGGTGGCGCAGGGTTACTGTCTTCAGTTACTTTCTACCCACCCTCCCTCCCCATTCCTCTTCAGGCACCCCTCTCATAAGACTCTTCTCATACAGAAGGTAGAGGGTCAATTACAGCTGGGCACGGTGGAGGTAGTTCCTGTGGAGTACAAGAACAAGCAGATATGCCAAACCTGTGGAAAAACTGCAGAAATTAGGTTTGTTTTTGACATAATTGGCTTGTGGGTTGCTTGTTGGCTAGTTTTTGCCTTTTTTGTAATCGGCTCCGGGCAAGCAGAGGCAAGGGTGGGAGAGACAGTCACTGTGCACAGCAGAACTACTGCAGTCCCAGACTGCATGCTGTGAGAGGATCTAGTCACATAGAGTTTTGGGGTTCTTGGGGATTGGCTGCTTTTGGCCTTGTTTTGAAAGGGATTAGCCGGATCGGCTTATTGTGAAAGTCAGGGTGCTTATTTGCCACTGTGGGGACAAGGGGTTCTATTCTCAGTACTTCTTTAATCCTCAAAGCCAAGGGATGTCTGCGGCCCATACTAGACCTGCGGAGCTTGAACCACTACTTAGCGAAACTGAAGTTCCGCATGGTATCCCTGGCTTCCATCATCCCCTCCTTAGATCCGGGAGACTGGTATGCCGCCCTTGATCTGAAAGATGCATACTTCCACATTGCCATCTTCGAGGGACACAGACGCTTCCTCTGGTTAACAGTAGGTCCTGACCACTATCAGTTCACAGTCCTCCCATTTGGCCAAGTGCACGTCTGTGATGGTGGCTTACCTCAGATGTCGGGGTATCCAGGATCTATCTGTACCTCAACGACTGGTTCGTCAAGGGCAACTCCAGGTCCAAGGGGACATCGCAGTGCTGCTAGGCACGTGCCGACACCTAACGACAAAAAAATCCACATTAGTTCCAGTACAGAGGATAGAATTCATCAGAGCGGTGCTCGACTCAACCTGCGTCAGGGTGTTCCTGCTGCTGGAGAGGTGCAGGGCACTAACAGACCTCATTGTGGAAGTCCCCGCATTTCCCCTGACCATGGCCAGGGTTTGCCTACGCATACTAGGTCACACAGTAGCATGTACGTATGTGATGCGCCACGCCAGACTCAGGATGTGACCCCTGTAGCAATGGCTAGCGACTGTCTACTCCCAGTCCAGGGACCACCTGGAAAAGGTTATCACCATCCCCGTGATGGTACTTATCTTGCTGCGATGGTGGACCGACCTTGGGAAAGTCCTGGAAAGAGTTCCCTTTGTCAGCACTCCTCACTCAGTCGAGTTGGTTTCGAATGCCTCGGACCTCAGATGGGGGACGCACCTCAACGCCCTCCAGACCCAACGTATGTGGTCCCCAGAGGAGTCGATGCTACACATAAACATCAAAGAGCTCAGGGCAGTGTGCAGAGCATGTGTGGGCTTCCTACCTCACCTGTCGGGCAGAGTGGTCAGAGTCCTCATGGACAGCACAGCCTCGAAGTTCTACATCAACAGACAAGGCAGAGCATGATCCTCGGCCCTTTGCCAGGAGGCACTCATCTCTGGGACTTCTGCATCAACCATGGAATCCATCTAGAAGCGTGTCACCCTCCGGGTGCCAGGAACACGCTAGCAGATCAGCTAAGCAGGGACTTCTCCTCTCACCATGAGTGGGTGCTCCACCCAGAGGTAGCCGGCATGATCTTCCTGAGGTGAGGAACTCCCCAAGTGGATTTATTCGCCACCAGGCAGAACCAGGAGGTGCCACAGGTTTTGCTTCAGATGGGGTCTGGGCAAGGGCTCCGTCTCCGATGCCTTCCTCCTGCCATGGGCAGGAAGCCTGATGTATGTATTCCCTCCAATTCTGCTCATCAGCAAAGTCCTAGCGAAAATCAAGAGAGACAAGGCTCAAGTTATCATGCTCAGCCCGGCGTGGCCTCGCCAGTGTTTGTTTGGGACACTATCAAGCTTGTCTGCAATCCCTCCCTGGCCCCTGCTGAACAGACCAGACCTGCTGTCACAGGATCACGGCTGACTCTTGCACCTCAAACTTGCGTCCCTCCATCTCACAGCATGGATGTTGTGTGGCTGAACCCAGATGAATGGGCCTATTCGGAAGGGGTCCAGAAGGTCCTCCTCCAGAGTAGAAAGCCCTCGACTAGGCAGACCTACTTGGCAAAGTGGACGAGGTATTCCTGCTGGGTGGCCGCACAGGGCATCTCCCCTTTGCATTCTTCAGTGTAGTCGATCTTAGACTATCTGCTTCATTTAAGAGCCAGGGCCTGGTGCACTCCTCTATTGGGGTGCAACTGGTGGCTATTTCGGCCTTTCATCTGCCAATCCAGGGGCAGACAGTGTTCTCCCGTGACGTGACTGTCAGGTTCCTTAGATGCCTCAAGAGGCTCTTTCCTTAAGTTCGGTTCCCGACCCCTCAGTGGGATCTCAACTTGGTTCTGTCCAGACTCACGGGTCCGCCCTTTGAGCCTTTGGCCTTATGCTCCCTGTCTAATGTATCATGGAAGGTAGCTTTCCTGGTGGCAGTGACGTCAGCAAGGCGAGTCTCCGAGCTGCGAGCCCTGACTTCAGAACTACTGTACGTGGTCTTCTATAAGGACAAGCTCCGGCCCCACCCGGCCTTCCTTCCCAAGGTGATGTATGCTTTCCACATGAGCCAGGACATCTTTCTTCCAGTCTTCTGTCCTAAGCCCCATGAGACTAATGAAGAGAGGTACCTTCATACTTTGGACGTAAGAAGGGCCCTGGCTTTCTACCTAGATTGGACAAAACCTTTCTGTAGATTGACTCCGCATTTCATCTCTACAGCTGATAGGATGAAGGGCCTCCCAGTGTCCACGAAAAAGATTTTTAACTGGGTCACACCTTGCATTCGGATCTGCTGCGAGTTAACGGGAGTCCCTCCACTGCCGATCGTCAGAGCCCACTCAACTAGAGCACAGGCATCCTCGGCGGCCTTCCTGACACAAGTTCTGATCCAGGATCTCTGTAAAGCCACGACGTGGTCCTCAGTATGCACGTTCACAGCCTACTATGCCTTCACGCAACAGGCCAGGGACAATGCTAGGTTTGGCAGAGCTGTATTGCAATTTACATGTCTGTGAACTCCTTACCCACCTCCAGGAGTACTGCTGGGAGCCACCTAAGTTGAATGGACATGAGCAATCACTTGAAGAAAAGGCCATTACCTTTTTCTGTAACTGGTGTTCTTCAAGATGTGTTGCTCATGTCCATTCCACAACCCGCCCTCCTTTCCCCACTGTCAGAGGTTCTGGGTGGAAGGGGCCGGCAGTGCCCTATATGTCGCAGCATACGCGTGCCACTCCAGGGGGTGCCAGAACTGGTCCCTTATGGATACTGCTGAGGGAAAAACTTCTGGCACCAGTGCATGTGTTGAGCACGCACACCTAAGTTGAATGGACATGAGCAACCCATCTCGAAGAACACAGTTACGGAAAAAAGTAACTGTCTTTTATAATGTCTACAGCAAAGAAAGTTTGTGGAGAGAGAAAATGGAGAGTGAAAACAATTCAAATTAAAAAAAAAAAACTGATATAGCCCTGAGATTTAGTTATCCATATACTGTAATAGTCTGTCTACTAATCACATAAATATGTTTATGCTATATATAATGTATTAGAAGAAAATTTCTAAGCTTTAGTTTATGAACATGAGAGAGAATATCATTCAAAACATTAGAAGAAATTAGGTAAGCAAGAACTATTTAGCAAGTTTGTCACGTGTAAAAAGTGTGTGTGTGTATCCATCCATGCACGATTGCTAGTGGAGGGGACACTCTTTCAATTGCTAACGATATTTCTTAGAACCATCTGACACTGGCCACTGATAAAACAATTATGTGGGTTTCTTTGATTAGTATTATTTTGAAGTCTCCAGCTTTGTTCATAGCAATGATTTTTGTTCCAGCAAATGCCTGTGAGAGCCTTGGGGCTCACAGAAACAATTTTCATTGTTTAACCACTATTTGCAGGTTTCTTTTTAAGAATTCATGGAAGGCTTTATATTCAGACGCTCATGGAGCAACTGAGTCTTCATTATGAAGTGAAATGTCTCTTCGTAGTCTTATCAGCTAATGAGAGAGCTTTCGAAGATACTTCTGCTGGCTAAGTCTGAGTCTGACTCATGTAGGAAAATGTCAGAACATGATGGCTACCACTGCTGAACTATTACCTGCATTCTCCTCTTCGTGGATTTAAGTGTGTTGATCTTAAAAAATGACTCATAACTCTGCTGCCACTATTATGGTTTCCCAGGAGTCTTGTTTCTTGTTGCTATATCCTGTTAATTCCTCTCCATTAACCAAACAAGTACTGGCAGCTTAGTACTCCAAAACCCTTAGGACCTTTTCAACCTGATCTAGCCCCCAAAATAGGCAGTGACTACTTGCAAATCCTCCACACTCTTCCCAGTTAGCTTTCTCCACTTTCCAAAAAGCTTTTAAATGTAAATCCATTTGGAGTCTCAAGGCTTTTCTCTGCTCAAAACTTTCTCTACAAATGCAAAAACCCCTCAGGCAACAAAAATAAAACCAAAAACTGGCAGAGACTAATAACAAATGAAGCAAAAAGTCAGAGCAAAAGCACACTTTTGCCACTGTGGATTTCTTCTCTGTCATGTGATGGGGTGATTCCCCTGAATGACAATTTCATGCTTAGTTTTAATGCATAGTATTAAGTAACTAACTTTTTGTCTTCTGCTTTTACTCATCAGGGAAATCTGTCGTACAAATATCCAGGCTTATGCGTTAAAGAATAAGAATTAGAGGACTTCTGATGGAATTACTTCCTAAACCAAGCCACATAGCTAAATTTGACCCCAGTGTGTATAGTTACTACTTTAAAGGAGCTTTTTGTCACACATTGAAGCACATTAGGGTTTAGGCTTAATGCTCTCTCTCAACATTAACATCTCAATTCTTGAACACTCGAAGAACAATTTTTCCAAAAGCCTAGGTTTTTAATAAGCTTTTCTAGCTCAATGGGGAAATCTGTGTGGTGCTGCTTAGAAAGCTTGAGGCAAACACACAATCCAAAGAACTTTTAAAATTTATAAAATGACATAACCAGTCTTCTAATGACTAGATTTCCATCCAGCTCACTTGGCAGGAAACTACCCATGAAAGGCTTAGGTCATAATAACTGGACACTCTTTTATGGTGTGAAGGCACAAAATTGCTGTACTTGATGTACCCTGAATGTGACATTTCAGTGGCTGCACATAGATTCAACAGTACTTGAAAAATGTTTTGAGATCTCAGGATAAAGATGCCTGATAATATTTTTTGCAAGTGTCTAAATTCCATTTTCAGAATCACCTACATCCTGGTGATGCCCACTTGGACTTGGGCTCCTAAGTGACTTAGGTGCTTTTGAAAATGGGACATAAGCTCCTAAGTGACGTAGACACTTTGATAATTTTACCTGAATTCTTTAGAAAGCAAGGTTTAGATAAAAGAAAGAGCCCTCTAGTTATAAAGGAAATAGTAGCTAGAAATAAACTGTTAAAAAAAAATCCCCACTTTTTTTGTATAAAACTCCATTTTCACATCTAGTATCTTCAGTCTAGTAATCAGAAATATCATTGAAATCATCTGCTGTTCAAAAATATCCAATCTATAATACTAGTGGGAAAGGAAATGCTTGTTATAAACACTCATCTGTTTGCTGTTTTATTATTTGTACTACATAGCACCTAGAAGCCTGAGTCATGGACCAGGACCCCACTATAAGAGGTGCTGTACAGACAAAACAAAACAGTCCTTGCCCCCAAAGAACTTAGTCTCAGACAACAGATGGATACAGAGCATGCACTGCAAGGAAACAATATGGTCAGCATGATAAGCAGTGGTATGAGCACACCAGTGGGCTAGCCGTTGTCAAGGTTATTTCAGGTATCATGACAGAGGACAATTTTAAGGAGGGATTTGAAGAAGGATAATGAGCTAGCTTTGTGGATGTTTACAAGGATCTACTCCCTGTTATATGACACACACTGAAAATTTTGCACATATCTTAACTGGATTTTGCAGTGTGTTTATCATCAGGCTTTTGGATAATTTACTTAATGTATCATCATACATAGATTGCAATTCTGAATTACATGCAGTGCCCATAATGCAGTTTTTCATGGCTGTATAGTGAATATAAGAAGATAGTATTTAAATCTCAAATGCTGTTCAGATGGAATTTCTTCTTATGTGCTACACTGAATCAGGTTGTAACTATGACAACCTAGCAGACAAAGCTGCACTCAAAGGTGCTCTTAATATACTGCTGGGTTTAGTCGGGAACAGGTTTAATGTATGAAATGTAATTCCTTTTGTGAGATATTAGTCTTTATTAGCTATATCTGAAACAATTTTTTTTTGTTGGCTATAGTTAAGTATGAACTTAATAAAACATACCTGGTATTTCTTATTGAGCTACAAAAGCTTGTTACAAAGCAGAATTTGTATAGCATCCCTTACATTGGGTCGGATCTTGCCTGGGGCTTCCAGGTGCAATTGCAATACAAATAATAATAATAATAATAGGAATGAGCTCATTGCATTTCCCTTGCTATTTTTAACATGTTAACTGAAGGTCATTTGCAACAATGGGAAGTAATGTTTTCTTTATAGACACCAAAACAGTTCTTGTTGCTTTTTTCTATTTCCTGTGGAGAACATGTTTAGATCTGGATGTGGGTGACCAAGTGTAAAAGCTAGAGTAAGCTCCTACCTTATGGGAGGAAAAGTCCTCTCACATATACTCGGAAATGATCCTCTCAGTTACTCTAGGTTTTGCAGAACCATCCTGTAGAATTCTGTCAGGTAGTTCTAAAATCCTATAGAATTTCATAGCCACTGATGTCTCTTGTGTAGTAATTGCTATAGAACCCTATAGTTTTCTTCCCTACTAACTTCTATGGGACTTTTTCCAAAAAGGCCATCAATATTCCTGGCTGCTTTCTTGCTGCTCATCCTATACATGAGCTGATAAGCAAACCTGCAGTCTGATCTGTCTTCAAAGTGTGGTTACAGGCTGCCAGTTGAACAGAGCTACATGAAGGATTTGGGGGCAAATTTTGCATATGGAAGTAGAGTAGTGGCAGAGTATAATATTAGATCACATTAGGGTCACTGCTATGGTCCTGGGATTAATGCACACAATAAGCAAGGTAATGGTAGTCAGGGAAACAGCAGGCAGGACTGTTACTTGGAGAGAGGGGAAACAAAATGAAATCATTTCTGCCATCTTTCTGTCGGCTGTTCCCCTGGGTGAAAAGATTATATTACGATTACATGTATTCTTACTGATAACCAAAAACTGGGCGGGAATTTCTGACATTAATTAATGTTTCTCCAATTTTTTTTCTTAGAGCCACTGGAAAGGAGTTTGCACTGAAGATTATAGACAAGGCAAAATGCTGTGGAAAGGTAGGGTACACCCATTTACATGCGACAGGAGTAAAAATAGCGTTCACAGCTCTTCATTAGTCAAAGTGGTGTGTGTTGGGAGGGGTGGGGTTGGGTTTGATAGAACTGTGACTGCTTTCAGAAACATGTGTTTAACATTAGCAGGATTATTTTCCATCCAAAATGCAAACAATAGAAGTAGTAACTGTGTTAATCTAGAAGATAATGGAACAAAAACAAACAAAGATTGTAATTTATTCTATTGGACTAACAAAGAAAATGTGCAGTATTTCCACAATTGTTCTTCCTTCATTGGGCCAAAATGGAATAAAAAGAGAAATGCAAAAGTACAGTATAGTGACTTTGATTGTAAAATCTTTGAAGGATGAAACGTGTGTGTGTGTGTGTCCAGCACCTAGCATAATGGAACCCAATACTGATTATGAAGGCAATTCAAATTATAAAGGCCCCAAAGTATGTCATGACTCACATCAACAATAGTAACCATTGTAAGCAAAGTTAATATGGGATAAATTCCTACAGTCCTTATTCAGTCAAAATACCCTATTCTTTTTCGAGTGCTTGCTCATGTCGATTGCATTTTAGGTGTATGTGTACCAACATGCCCAGTCGTCTGAGATTTTTGCCTTAGCAGTATCCGTAGGGTCGGCTGTGGCACCCCCTTGAGTGCTGCGTCCATGTGTTGGTATATAGGCACCGCCAACCCTATGCCCTCTCAGTTCCTTCTTACTGTCCATGACGGTTGGTTGGAGTGCCTTGTCTTGCAATCACAAGAGCGTTAGCGGTTCTTCAACAGCCCATTGTCTGTCATTTTCGTATATAGTTTAGGTACTTAGTTAGCTTTTAAGTTAAGAGTTAGGTTAGTTTGGTAGTTAGTCCAGGCTGGGACTTTGCCCCAGAGTGAGGCACACCCCGTTCTCTCAGATTCAAACCATGCTCGTCATACAACAGGCTGATGCCTATTAGTGACCCCCATGACCATTGTCTGAAGTGCTAAAGAACAAGAAGGCCGACCGGTGAAGGCCCCAATGCCTAAGGGCAAGCTGATTATGGGACTGCCCCATAGGGTCCCTGGACCGCAGATGTAGATCCCAGTCTCTGCAGCCTAGGACCCTGGCACCGCATTCCTGGTCTCCGGTCAAGAGGCCCAAGTCCCCGACGCCACGTTCTCCCACTAGGAGACATGGGACACCAAGGTTGAGGCACTGGTCCCTGTACCACCGGTACCAGCGAGCTTCTCATTAAAGATCACCACGGCGCAAATCACCCTTGCCCAGACGGTCTTTCAGACATCCGTTCCCACTGGGACAGGATTGCTCTCGGTCATGGCACCAGTCTCCATCCCCCCGGTTCTGCTCACTGGGCAGGCACCGATCCTCGCCTCGTCGGTCGCTGACCCAGGGTCAGCCGGCAGACTCCTGCATCAATAGCTCTGCCCTGGTCACTGGAAGGGCAATGGTCTGACTCGGACTGCAAGTTCAGCCCCTCGGCAAGGAGGGGTGATTCGCTGCCGACCCGCAAAGCCAGCACGGCACCTGCCACGACGGCATGGCAGCAGGGACAGTGGCCTGCTCAATGGCCGTACTGGAACCCGTGGGGTGTGCTCATAATGTCAATCCCGTATTCCCACCAGTCCTCCCTGGCAGCCTCGGACAAACTGCCCTCTGGGGCATGGTGCCAATTCCAACACCGGGGCAGCGCATCGGACTCCAGCACCTAAGGAGCCGTCCCTTCCCCATCAGTGCACTTGTCCTTGTTGTCTCCGGACGAAGTGGTGGCGGGTCCCTCCCAAACAGGCAACTCTCTCTTTCCCCCCATCCCCCAAATGACTTCAAGGAGCACCAGGCCTTTCTTAAGAGGGTGGCTACCAAATTGAACTTAAAAATCGAAGAGGTCGCAGAGGAGTCTGACTTCTTTAACTTATCCTCCTCCAACAACAAGGCCCAGATTGCACTGCCTGTCCACCCAGGGGTCCTTAAGATTGCTGTGGCAGACCCCCTCTTCCATTCTGCCGACTTCTAAGAAGGTGGAAAATAAGTATTATGTCCCTGCAAAAGGGTTCAAATACCTGTATGCACACCCTTCAGCAGTGTCACTGGTCATGTTCGCTGTTAATGAAAGGGACAGGCAGGGCCAAGTCAGTGGCACATTGAAAAACAGAGATGCCTGGAGACTGGACTTATTTGACAGAAAGATTTATTCAATGGCAAAACTGCGATTTTTCGGGTATCTCACCACCAGGCCCTGTTAGGCAGGTACAGTTTTAACCTGTGGGACTCCCTTAATAAATTCAAGGAGGATCTCCTGCAGGACCGAGCCTAGGGGTTCGCTGCTTTGGTGGACGAAGACACAACAGTGGCAAGGGGAGTCCTTCAGATGGGCTGGGATGCTACTGACTCAGCAGCCAGGGTGGCTGCCTCTGCAGTGGCTATGAGGCGCAGCTCCTGCTTGCAGTCCTCCGGGTTACCCCAGGAGATGCAGGCCACTCTACAGGACCTCCCATTTTGAGGGAATGGGGCTCGTCTCCGAGCTCAAGGACTTGAGACTCCTTGGCCTTAGAGACTCCTGTGCCACCCTCTGCTACTTGGGCAGCCATACTCCTCTGCAGGCCAGGAAACTGTTATGCCCTCACCTCCTCCACTTCACCAGTCCAGGTCTCGGGGGACTCCCCGGGTGGGCACCTACAGGATAAAGACCAGGGGTCTAAGTGGTGACACCCGTCGTCTTTCCATTCATCTGCTCATCCTGGGCCTTCCAGAAGCCAAGGAGGCCAAAAGCAATCATTTTGAGGGTGCGCTCGAGGGTGACACCCCAATCACTTCCCAGGATCCACCCTCCCACTCTTTCCTCAACCACCTCCATCCTTTCTAGTCAGTCTGGTCTCAGCTGACCTCAGACTGTTTGGTGTTCAAAATAAAATCATCACGTTACACTCTGCAGTTCGTGGTCAACCATTCCTCCCACCCCCCTTCCCCGTTCTCCTTCAGGGACTTGTCTCAAAAGCAGCTCCTCATCCAAAAGGTTGAGAACCTTCTGTGCTTGGGGGCAGTGGAGGAGCTCCCTCGAGACATGAAAGGAAAGGGGTTCTACTCCCATTACTTCCTGATCCCAAAAGCAAAAGGGGGCCTCAGACCCATCTTGGACCTGCGTTGTCTCAACAAGGTCTCTCAAAGTTGAAGTTTCGCATGGTCTCCCTGGTCTCCATCATCCTCTCCCTGGACTGGGGAGACTGGTACACCGCCCTCGACTTGTGCATATTTCCACATTTCCATTTTCCCAGGGCACAGGCACTTCCTTCATTTTACGCTGGGCCAGCGCCATTTCCAATTCATGGCATTGCCATTCAGACTCTCGTCAGTTCTGAGAGTGTTCACAAAGTGCATAGCACCAGTGGCCGCTTACCTGAGGCACTGGGGTGTTCAAATTTACCCGTACCCCAATTACTGGCTAATAAAGGGTCAGTCCTGGGATCAGGTGCAGCAGCATCTCGATCTGGTTTGTTCCACCTGTTGTGACCCGGGGCTGTTAATAAACAAGAAAAAGTTGACCTTAAGTCCAGTGCAATGCATAGAGTTTATTGGAGCAGTCCTCGACTCTACTCAGGCCAAAGCCTTCCTCCCTCAGGCTTGGTTCCAAGCCGTGGTGGACCTCATCTTGTGCATTCAAGCCCACCCCCTCACCACCGCTCACACATGCCTGTGATTGTTGGGCCACATGGCGGCCTGCATTTATGTGGTCTGACATGCATGACTCTGTCTGAGGCCCTTGCTGGCGTCAGTCTACATGCCCAACAGACACAGCATGGACTGGGTGGTCAGGGTCCCAGACCATGTACTGTTGTCACTCACCTTGTGGCAGAATCCAGCATTGATGTTGGAGGGGGTTACCTTTGCGGCTCCATCACCGTCGGTGACCCTCATCTTTGATGGTTTGGACCTGGGGTGGGGAGCCCACCGGAGCGATCTCAGCACGCAAGGCCGTTGGTCGAGTTATGATTGCTCCCTACACGTTGTCAGGGAGCTCAGAGCAGTTCGCCTGGCCTGCCAAGCCTTCCTACCTCTCATAAAAAGCAGGCTGGTCCAGGGCCTGAGGGACAACAAAACAACTATGCTCTGTATCAACAAGTAAGGCAGAGCCAGATCATCTGCTCTTTGCCGAGAAGCTCTCAGGCTCTGGGACTTCTGTGTATAACATGACATACATCTCATAGCCACACATCTCCCCAGAGCTAGGAAGACTTTGGCAAATCGCCTCAGCGTGGCTCTCTCATCTTGCCACAAGTGGTTCTGCCATCCGGAAGTGGTCAGCATCATCTTCCAGAGGTGGGGGACTCCCCAGGTAGACCTGTTCGTGTCTAGGCAGAACAGGACATGCCCCATTTTCTGCTAAATTTGGGGGATTGACAGAGGCTCCCTATTGGACGCTCTTCTACTTCCATGGTTGGGGGCTCTGTTGTATGCCTTCTCCCTCCCCCCCCCCCCCCCCCCCAACCCCCTTCCCGGCACAGTGTCATTAATTCACAAGGTCTTCATGAAGATCAAGCAGGACATGGTGAAGGTGATTATCATAGCGCTGGCCTGGCTGCACCAGCCCTGGTTCGGCATGCTTCTTGACCTCTTGGTGGCTGCTCCGTTACAGTACTGCTCAGGCTGGTCCTAGTGTCCCAAATTATGGCAATCTTCTGCATCTGAACCTGGTGGCACTGCATTTGACGACTTGGCTGCTGTATGGTTAAATGCAGAGGAGCAGGAGTGCTCATCTGGTGTCCAACAGGTCCTCTTGGGCAGTAGAAAGTCTTTCACCAGAGCGACCTACCTGGACAAATGGAAGTGGTTCGCTTGTTGGAGCTGGGTAAAGGCATTTGGCCCAAGCAGGTCTCACTGCAGTTAATCCTGGGCTACTTTCTGCATCTCAAGCTCCAAAGCCCATCCCTTTCATCTATTAAGGTCCATTTGGTTGCTATCTCAGTGTTCCATCCGTCGCTCAAGGGTAGGTCGGCTTTCGCCCAGGACATGACTTCCAGGTTCCTCATGGGCCTCGAGCGCCTGTACCCACACATCAGGAGACCCATCCCTCCATGGGACCTGAATCTTGTGCTATCATGGCTCATGGGGCCCCGCTTCAAGCCTCTGGCTCCCTGCTCTCTTTTCCTCCTTCCCTGGAAGGTCGTATTCTTGGTTGCAATAGCATCTGCCCACCAGGTCTTGGAGATTAGGGCACTTACCTCAGAGCTGCCCTATATAGTCTTTTACAAAGACAAGGTCCAGCTTCGGCCTCACCCAGCTCTCCTGTCCAGGGTGGTCTCAGTTTCATACAGGCCAGGACATTTACTTACCTGCCTTTTTTCCAAAGCCGCATAATTTGGAGGAGGAGCATAGATTGCATTCCCTAGATGTCAGGAGGGCACTAGCCTTCTACATTGAAAGGCAAGTCAACACAATTGTTCATCGTGGTGGCCGACAGGATGAAAGATCATCCAGTGTCCACTCAAAGAATTTCTTCTTGGATCATTGCCTGCATTCGCTGCTGCTACAATCGGACACAGGTGCCACCTCCGGCGATCCTTACTGCCCACTCAGCCAGGGAGCAAGCCTCTTCGGCAGCTTTCCTATTCAAGTGCCTATCTAGGACATCTGTAGGGCGGCCACCTGATTGTCCATCCACACATTCACGTCCCATTCACACTTACCCAGCAGGCCCAGGACTATGCTGGCTTCAGTAGAGCAGTACTGCCAGCTGCTACCAGGGGTTCTCAAACTGGGGGTCAGGACCCCTCAAGGGGTCACGAGGTTATTACATAGGGGGGTCGTGAGCTGTCAGCCTCCATCCCAAACCCCACTTTGCATCCAGCATTTATAATGATGTTACATATATAAAAAAGTGTTTTTAATTTATAACGGGGGGGTCACACGCCTAGGCTTGCTATGTGAAAGGAGTCACCAGTACAAAAGTTTGAGAACCCCACTGCACTAGACTATGAAATCTGAGCCCACCTCCATTGATACTGCTTGTGAGTCACCTAGAATGGAATCAACATGAGCAAGCACTCGAAGAAAAAACGGTTACCTACCTTTTCATAACTGTTCTTCAATATTTGTTGCTCATGTCTATTGCATTCCCCACCCTCCTATCCCTCTGTCGGAATTGCTGGCAAGAAGGAGCTAAGAGGGCATAGGGTCGGCAGCGCCTGATATACCGCCATATGGGCACGGCACACAAGGGGGCGCCAGAGCCAACCCTACGGATACCGCTAAGGTAGAAATCTCTGACTGTGTACATAGGTGCGCACACACATAGAATGGAATGAACATGAGCAACACATTTAGAAGAACAACAGTTACGAAAGGTAGGTAACAGGGTTTTTTTTTTTTTTTTTTCTTCTTTAGGGCTAAAGACAATTGGAGTGGGCCCCCAGTGATTTGGCAAGCATGGAAGTTTTCAAATAAATAAGACATCTTCCTTATATTCCTATTTTACCTAAAACTTCTGCCTTGTCCCTTATTTTTCCATCTTGGTTGCAGCACCCCCTTCCTTGACCTATATACAGCTGGACTTTCGAAAACAGCATTCTATTGACTAGTGACAACACCCTATCCCTTACAAATAACATTTATTCTAAAATTGTTGTTTAAGCTTTAAGTGGTGAATTTAAAAGTTCAGATTCTGTCAACTGGGAAACACATCAAACACCTTTCCTGTCTTATTCCCAGGTGTCACAAGCAAATGTTATAGAATTGAGGTCAGTGTCTTTATGAGCATTGCAGGCACAAATTGGGAGGATTTTCTTGGCTGTTTTCTCATCCCCACTATGGTGGGAGACTTTCTTGGGAGTTTCTGCTGCTATACTGATGCTACCCAAGATCTGTTGATCTTGCCATGTCTGGTTGTCTAGTGGATGAAAAAGAATAGTACACAGGTGTTTCAGACTAAAGCATTATGAACACCAGCATACTGGACTGATTGTGGGACAATTCCTAAGCAGGGAGGCCTGAAAGAAACAGAATCTGGATCTAAAAAAGTTATTGGACTGAATTTTCAAAAGCATAGATAATAATAAACTATTAATAAAACATTTCTGGGCAGCAAGGCTGGCCCAGTGGTTGGGGCACTGGCTTGGGATATGGGAGATCCAGGTTCAATTCACACTTCTACCACGGACTTCCTGTGTGACTCTGAGCAAGTCACTTAGAAAATTAAGAAGCAACAAATATAAAATAGTAAATAAGTTCTTTTTCTAATGCAATATAATTAACCAGTGGAACTTGCTGTTGAAATCTATCAAGTTCCAAGACAGTTTTAGACACTTTTATCCCAACTAGTGTACTTGCAGATGCTATTCTTATCCACATAAAGATGTTGGTCTTCATGCTACAGGCACTGATCATCACTTGGGGTCAGGCAAGAATACACTTAAGACATAGTATTTTGGATAAATGACCAGATGCATGATGGAAGCCACTTACCTTTCTCTGAAGGTAAGAAGTATAGGACACTCTCACAGGCAGGATCTGGGGCAGATAAAATGGTCTGTTCTGGTATGCCAGTTTTTCTGTTTCTGCAGTGTTTCCATAGGTAGCCCATTTTTTATGGATTGTTGCACAAAACTCTTTTTTGATGCAACCTTGTCTGAGACTGTAAAATCCAGGGATATTTGAAGAGATGAGCTATAGTACAATATAATTATAAATTGCAAATGCTGCATACCCATAGTACAGTGTTCTGCGAGAGGTTTAGATAACATTCCTTCTGTTAGGCATGAAGGTAGCAGCTATAACAGTGTACATGTCCATGTGCATTACCTGCTTAATGCATTAATCCTAAACTGTCTGTCAGGAGCTAGGAGTTTAATCTTGCCCCTACCCCATTAAATAGACAGAGAGAATATGAGATAAGTTACGATCTAGTAAGGTGACTTCATGAATGACCATGGGGAAAACAGTGCTCAAATTGCTTCTCTGTGCTGAATGTATCCGCACCCATTCCCACATGTCACAAGCCTTAAAACCACCATCTGGCCCAAATATGCACAACCTTTGCATTGAGGATGGTCACTCCTGTCCAGCACAAATGTACTGTCCAGCAATTTGTATCTTGGGAGTTACAACTTTTTAACCAAACTAGTTGATCTTTTCTCATCCATCAGTATACATGTTAATAGTACAATCATTTCTACTTAAATAAATCTTTTCAACTTAGACTAAAATCTATTTCAGCAATTTCCCTGAGGAAGAGGTTGAGGCAGCTGTGGAAACTGACATATTTAAAAAGTTTAATGGAATACAGCAAGGACAAGATGATTAAAAATTAATAACCATAAACAGGTCAGCATTTCACAGGACATGTATCAGGACAGTGATGCAAGAGCATTTTGTAACCTTTGTATAAAAGGTTAATTACAATAGATTGTTACTTAAACCTGTCTAAAGAGAACAATTTAGTGGCTCAGATGAGGCCAAGATAGCATAGATGGTTCTGTGCTGCTAGGGTCAGAATTAAATAGTGTAATGAATTGATTATGTTGGCTATTTGCTCCTAAAGCTCAGATCTTGTTTATAGTAGGATTCCACATTTCACTTGGTTCCTTGGCCCTGCTTTATTTAGGTTTTTTTCATGAATCACAATAGCCAGCATTTTTCAATGGCTCCTTTCTGTGGGTAAAGGTCAACCTTTTTAAACAAAATTGTTTCGTTTGTTTTTCTTTTCTCCAGAGCACGTTTGCTTGGAGCAGACTTAAGTTGGGTTGCTGAACGACAATTGATGTTCTTGCAAATTGGGTTTCAAAGGTGCAACCCATTTAATCAATATATGCTGCACCACTCACAGGATGAGATGCATGCCTGGTATGTGGGTTCTGGGAAATAGACCCATTAATTCAAATTAATGAATTACACAGCCATGTGACTGAGCTTTGAGCAGAAAACAAGACCTCTTTATATAGCCCTGCAGAAAAATGGTGAAATAGTGTGAGGTTTTCAGTCACTGCTCATGTACAGTCTGTCATAATGTGTACATATCTACTTCCAGTAATTCTGTTCACAAATGCATGAGGTGCATGTTACTAGTCAGTGTTTTTAATGTGAGCAAGTTCAGACTCCCAATGAGGTGACTTATTTCCCAAAGTGCAAATAATCTCTTGTTTTACACAGGGATGGTTATTAGATTTACAATGAACCGAAAGGTCCCTATGGAATGTTTTCAGATATTTTAAAAAGGAAAATAGCAAAAATATTCATGAATGAAAGGGAATGTGTGACTTTCTTTAATCTCCAGCATGCAGTTTAGTGGATGGGTGTCTTGAATTTAAAACAAAAAGAAAAAAAACCCTAGAATTAACTTATTTTAAAGCCTTTTTAACTCCATATGATTTTATGAAAATATGCTAATGAGTGTGAATATAATGTAACTGGAATATGCTTCATGCAAAAGGTCTCTTGTAAGGTATCATTACAAAGCTTATAATCTACTGAATGTGGTCATCCAATTTGTATAAATGTATCATTTGTGTATCTGAAACTAGAAATATGAAATAGAACTCTGAGGTCCTATTGTAATTATGCAAAGTGTGGGCCATTAAGGGTAGTTTGGAATCTTGATGGCTCCCATCAACTAGGACAATTGGTTGTAAATAGCTCTATTTACTTGCAAGCCTTCCTGTGAGTCAGGCCAGGAAGAATGAAGGCTTGGGGTGTCATCTGGTACTGGAATCCATCTTAAACCTGGTGCTTTTTGATTTAGAAGGAGGGGTGGGGACCCAGAGAGACACAAGATTTCTGCCTTATGCCAAAGCTATATAAGGGGGTGGAACAGAACAAGGGGGCGGCAGTCATGAGAAATCCCTTAGCTACCACCTGAGCTGGACAAGGACTGTACCGGGGAAAGGATTGGGCCCAGACTAGAAAGGACTCTAGTGTGTGAAAAAAGCTTATTTGAGCATCTGAGGGTGAGAGATTTCATCTGTAATCAGTTTCTTAATGTATTAGGCTTAGACTTACTTGTTTTTGTTTTATTTTGTTTGGTAACTTACTTTGTTCTGTCTGTAATTATTTGGAATCACTTAAATCCTACTTTTTATATTTAATAAAATCACTTTTGCTTATAAATTAACCCAGGGTAAGTAATTAATTCCTGGGGGAGCAAACAGCCGTGCATATCTCTCTATCAGTGTTATAGAGGGCGGACAATTTATGAGTTTACCCTGTATAAGCTTTATACAGAGTAAAATGGATTTATTTGAGGTTTGGATCCCATTGGGGGCTGGGTATCTGGCTGCTAGAGACAGGAGTACTTCTTAAGCTGTTTTCAGTTAAGCCTGCAGCTTTTGGGGGACGTGGTTCAGACATGGATCTGTGTTTCCAGCAGGCTAGCGTGTCTGGCTCAACAAGACAGGGTACCGAAGTCCCAAGCTGGCAGGGAAAACTGGCTCAGAGGTAGTCTCAGCACATCAGGTAGCAGTCCCAAGAGGGTCTCTGTGACCGAACCCATCACAGGAATGTTTTCAAATATTTTAAAAAGGAAAAAAGTAAAAACATTCATGAATGAAAGGGAATCTGTGACTTTTTCTTTAATCCCCAGCATGTAGTTTAGTGGATGGGTGTCTTGAATTTAAAACAAAAAGAAAAGGAAAAAACCCTAGAATTAACTTATTTTAAAGCCGTTGTACCTTCATATGGGGTGGGGGCAGGAGAAGGGGGAATAAAACCTAACCCTAGCACAATATCAAGCTGTTGGAGCTAAAACAATTTCCAAACTTAAATGGGTAAGTAGTTTTCAGGTTCTAAATATAAATATTAAACCAAACAAAAAATAAAACCCATGAAGTTGGCAGCTATTTTGTAAGAGATCAGGTCTGGAAGGAAATACAGTGGTATTAAGAGATGGTTAAAATGTGTCATTTCACCACAGCTCTGCAATATAAGTAATATCGTGAAAGACCTGACTCTGTGTGTGTGTGTGTGTGTGTGTGTGTGTGTGTGTGTGTGTGTGTGTAAAAATTAAGAACAAAAACAGGAAAGCTATCACCTGGAAGTTTTACTGGGAGTTTATTGTCAATTAAAATAAACTTTCTTTCCTCCTTTTTCCTGACTCAACAGGAGCATCTGATAGAGAATGAGGTATCCATACTGCGCCAAGTGAAACACCCCAATATTATCATGCTGATAGAGGAAATGGACACTCCAACAGAACTCTATCTGGTAATGGAGTTAGTTAAGGTAAGACTATTTCAAGGAATTTTCTTTTTCATTTATCTACACATAATGTGAAGTCTAGGAAAATTCCAATATCACACAGCTCTCAGGAGACATAATCAGATAAGCATTTTGATGAGAACTTCCAATTAATCATGCAAATACTGTTGTTAAATTCCGTTAAAATGAACTATTGTTATAATAAAAACAACAACGAGTCCGGTGGCACCTTGAAGACTAACAGATTTATTTGGGCATAAGCTTTCATGGGTAAAAAACCCACTTCTTCAGATGCATGGAGTGAAAAATTACGCCATGCATCTGAAGAAATGGGTTTTTTACCCACGAAACCTTATGCCCAAATAAATCTGTTAGTCTTTAAGGTGCCACCGGACTCCTCGTTGTTTTTGTGGATACAGACTAACATGGCTACCCCTGATAATTGTTATCATTTTTCACCTGGCATTAGACTATTCACATAGCAGGGATTCAAGGTGTTTTTGTAAGGTAAGTGCCCAATCTAAAGAGAAATCCAAATATAGAACAAGAAGTTATTTGTAACTTTTTAAATTACATTGTTATATCATCACAACACACAGTAAACATGTCACCAGCTTGCAACATTTTTCTCCATCAGCTTTTCTTATTTAATCATTCACATCGAGCGGTGTGAATTACTGGGTTTGCAATTAAGCTATATCCTAAAGACAACAGACACAATTACTAAATAAGTTACACTCCTCTTCACAGACACAGTCCAGAAGCACAAATCTCTCCACTTTAGCTAAAGGAGATCTCCAATTGCTGGCAGATCTACAGCTGGTGGTAGTAATGTTGCTTATCTTCTGTGGGCTGAACGCTAGATATGCTGTCACAGAGAGAAAAATCTTGTGAGCTCCACTTTGCTAACATTGGAGAGTGATACTGCTCTCTTGTGAGCCAAAGGCACGATGAAGCACCTCCATAGAAACATTTTAATGCATAGCATGAACCTGTTACACAAACCAGGGGTTTTTGGCATATTACTCCTGGGCAGTTTTGTGCCACTGTGCAAAGAGCAAATCATAGAATCACAGGGTTGGAAGGGACCTCAGGAGTTCATCTAGTCCAATATCAAAATAACCTATGTATAAACAAAATGCAGCTGTTGCTCATTATTGTCTGTAACAAAAGATATAAATGCTCAAAGCAGGACCAATCCCTGCATGGGCCGGGGCCAGGTCAGACCTATCCCCAGGAACTTCCCTGGGCTTCAGGAAGCTCCTCCCTAGCTTCCTGTCCTCATTGCTCTCCAGCTATGGGGGTGGGAGTCACTGTACAGCGAGCTGCACCCCCAAATGCCCAACCCCGAGGCATCTGAATTTCCCCCCGCACCCAGACCACTCCCTGCCGAGTCACCTGCACTTGAATCCCCACTGTGCTGAAGCTCACCCCACTGCACCAAAATAATTGAAAATGGTGTAATTATAATGTTGTTTTGACAAAATATGCACAATTTTGCAGAATTTTTAATTTTTTGGTGCAGAACTCCCTCAGGAATAGCATATGCAGCAGCAAAGAAGGCAGAATGACTTGCAGAATTATTGTTTAAAAGGAAACACCTGAAGAATATTATATAGAAGAAAAATAGATCCCCTGTTACAATACTTAGCATATTTTCCCCATCATAAAATAAGAAAATATACAAATATACTGAAACAATCCAGAAATTTCTATGTGGCATAGGTCTGATATTTCTTAGTCACTTGTTTTGTGACAGGATAATGAATAATTTGAGTGTCTAGGCCATCTGAGTTAGATTTATAAACCCGTATCAAATCTGAGGCTTCTCTCACACATGCTTGCACACAAATGTACATTCTTATCTCTCGTACAGGAACAATAGCAAACATGCAAACTAGTCTATATGTTAAAACAACAGCAGTAAACCCAGACTTTCTCATTTATCATTATATTGGATAAAAGTATAAATCAACATTTCAGAAGGTATTGCTATCTAAAAATTTCACTGTACTCAAGAAATTTTTCCGCAACATCTGTTTGCTTGAAACCCCCTGGTGAAGGTTTGTAGCTACTGGCTCAGTACCACTGCTTCATTTCTGACTATCTCTAGAAACAGTTTTTATGTGGCAGATGGCTTTTTGTTTTTAAGATGCAACTTTAAAAAAACAGGGTAATCTTTGAATATATATCCTGAATTGCTACTGCTTTCACATGTGCTACAATGCTTGGAATTCCACCCACAATCCAGCCAAGTCACTCCCACGCTTGTATCCAAGGTAACCATCATGATGGCACACAACTTAAATTAACTGCAGCAAGTGGAAGCCATATAAATTAAAATATTTCTTTACTACTGTTTTTAAAAATGCTGTTACATACCCCTGAGCTATAATGGATGCTGGTAGGATATTGCACATCAGCTATGCTCAAAAAACACCAGGCAGACTCTGCCATATATTGCATGGGACAAATATGCTGTGGAATGAAGCACTGTTATCATCCTGCCTCATTCTGATTTATTTTTACTTTTCATAATGTTTGCACTAAGTATTTCTAACATGTACTTATGTAATTATTATTGAGTATTTGCATTCTTCTTCGAGTGATTGTTCACATCCATTACACATTAGGTGTGCGCGCGTCGCGTGCACGGACGTCGGAAACTTTTTCCCTCAGCGGCTCCCGTTGGGCCGGCAGGGTCCCCCCTCCCACCAGAGCGGCACCCCGCTCTAGCGTATATATATCCCTGCGGGCCCAACCCTCCCTCAGTTCCTTCTTACTGTCCGTGATGGCGTTGGAACAACTCTGTCTCTCGCTTGAGAGTGTCCCTTAGCGTTAATAGTTAGTGTTAATCTTAGCAGTTAACAGTTCTTTAGTAGTAGTTAAGCTCCTTTGTGTTACGTGTTTGGTCGATCCCGACGCCAGCGCTGGGCGGCGGGGCATGTCGCACACCCAAGGCTTCAAGGCTTGTGGCACGTGCCGCAAGCCTATGCCGATAAGTGATCCCCACGACTCGTGCCTCCGTTGCCTGGGGGAAGCACACCAAAAAGAGCGCTGCAAGATCTGTAAGGCCTTCAAGCCCAGGACTAAGAAAGAGAGGGACTTTCGCCTTAAGCAGCTGCTCATGGAGGCTGTATTACAGCCCTCCACTTCGATGCAACAGGCCGCGGCACCATCAACTTCGGTGCGGAGTGCCCCGGCATCAGTGCGTGATCCGGCACCGGTGGGGCACCATAAGCCGATGGCACCGACACAGCAAGACCGCCCCCGCCACCGGTCATCTTCGCCAGCAAAATCGAAGGGCCAACCCAAGGCCCGAGGACGCTCCCTGCATAAGAGGGCAGCGCCCGCGAAGACCTCGAATGCGCATAAGGGAGTGGCGATCCCAGGACAGATCCCGGTGCCAGTGGCTCCGGGACCGGGAGTAACATCTTGCCAACCTGGACCTGGACCGGTACCGGTGACCTCGGGACCGGGAACGACTGCAAGTGGTCGGTCGAGCCCCGGGATAGGTGCATTGAGTGAGGAGGAAGGGCTGGAGAAGCTTTTGGAACAGCCCTCCACCCTGGACACGTTTGAGGCAGCAAAGGACCTCATCGAATTGTCCGCTGTGGGCCCCCTCCAAGTCAAAGATAATCCGCCAAGACTGCCATCCTGAGGCAAGCCGGCAATGGTGCGCACATCACGGTCACCATCTCGGCACTGTTTACGGCGCCGTACCCAGTCGAGCTCTGCCTCTGTGGACTCCCGGCTACCCTCAGCGCAGAGGGCCGCACAGCCGTCGGGCCCCAACAAACACCCGGCACTGACCCAGCAGCCCTACTCGAGTAGGCACCGGGACGTGTCAGCCACGCGATCCCCAAGACCGACCACTTGCAGTCGTTCCCGGTCCCGAGGTCACCGGTACCGGTCCAGGTTGGCAAGATGTTACTCCCGATCCCGGAGGCACTACTCTCCGACCCCGGACCGGCACCATCCCACGGCACCACCGTGGCCATCCTGGTCACAGTCTGTGGTTTTGGAGACAGACTTGGGCCAGTCCAGCAGATTTGCCCACAGGGCACCAGCCGGTAGGGAACACAAAGCCGCTTGGCACCCACAGTGGGGCCAGCCAGGACAATGGCCATTCTGGACCCCTTGGGCCTACCACCAGCAAGGCCCCCCGTCCAGGACCTCGAGATCTGGCCCCTCGAGACACCGGTCCCGCTCCCTGCAGGGGCGCCCCTCCTCGCGCAAGGAGGTCTCCAGACCACGGAGCAAGAAAGAGCTGACTCGGCACCGAGCCCGCAGAAGGGGCAGGGATAACAGGCATAGACTTAACAACACGCCTAACCAGGGCCAAAGCCACGGCCAAGGCAAGCCGCAGCCGGGAAATAAGCAAGGGTTTTGAAGCTGCGATCGAGGACAGAGTACCAACCCTTATACCGGATCCTCCTCTATGTTTCAGGGACCGCCTGTCCCATTTTTACCATGCTTGGTCCCGTATAACATCGGACCGCTGGGTCCTTCGCACGGTGGAGGCGGGATACATCCTTCAGTTCTCCTCACCCCCCTCCCTCCCATCCCCATCCCTCTTCAGGGACCCCTCTCACGAGCAACTCCTTATGCAGGAGGTGCGGGCCCTCCTCAAAGTAGGAGCAGTAGAAGAGGTCCCTCTGGACTTAAGAGGGAAAGGGTTTTACTCCAGATATTTCCTCATTCCCAAAGCAAAAGGGGGCCTCCATCCCATTTTGGACCTATGCAAACTAAACAAATTTTTGGTCAAGGCACGTTTTCGTATGGTCTCCCTTAGCACTATTATCCCATCCCTGGATCTGGGGGATTGGTACGCTGCCCTCGATATGAAAGATGCGTACTTTCACATCGCCATCCGCCTGGCCCACTGGCGGTTCCTGAGCTTCACCATCAACCAACACCATTTCCAATTTATGGTCTTGCCCTTCGGCCTAGCAATGGCCCCGCGAGTGTTCGCGAAATGCATGTCCGTGGTGGCAACCTTTCTTCGAAAAAGAAAGATGCAGGTATACCTGTACTTGGACGACTGGCTCCTCGCGGGCAGGTCAGAGGACAAAGTCCACTCCCACGTGGCACTGGCGTTACAGGTGTTCCGCAAGCTCGGTCTACTGGTCAGTGTACCCAAGTCCTCACTGATCCCCACAGAGACTGGATTTCATAGGAGCAGTCCTGGACTCGGTGGCGGCACGGGCAAGTCTTCCAGTGTCACGGTTCCTGGCCATTCAAAGGGTCGTAAGCTCCATCCAACAATTCCCCATGACCATGGCCAGATGCTGTATACAATTCTTGGGGCACATGGCGGCTTGCACACATGTAGTCAGACATGCCCGCCTAAGACTCAGACCGTTACAGTTGTGGCTGGCCCAAACGTATCGCCCCAAGAGAGACCCCTTAGACCTAGTAGTGACAATCCCAACTCGGGTGTCGAACTCCCTCCGCTGGTGGCTCGATCAGCAGCAGGTTTGCGAAGGGGTCCCTTTCGCCACCCCGCAACCCACTCTGACGTTAGTAACAGATACGTCGGACCTGGGCTGGGGGGCGCACCTTGGGGACCTGCAGACCCAGGGTTTATGGTCCAGGGAGGAAAAGTTGCTTCACATCAATCTGAAGGAGTCAAGGGCAGTTCGCCTCGCCTGCCAGACCTTTCACGCTACCATAGAAGGCCACAGCGTGTCAGTTCTGATGGACATCGCTACTGCCATGTTCTACATAAACAAGCAGGGCGGGTCCCGATCCTCTCCCCTCTGTCACGAGGCGCTCCTCCTATGGGACTTCTGTATAGCTCACTCAGTCTACCTACTGGCAGCATATCTTCCAGGGGTCCAAGATGGGTTAGCGGACCGCCTCAGCAGGTCCTACCACATGCACGAATGGACTCTGAGAGAGGACATCCTACATTCAATCTTCCAGAGGTGGGGGTTTCCCCAGGTGGATCTCTTCGCCGCCAAGGACAACAACCCAATGTCCTCAGTTTTGTTCATTCCAGAACCTCAGCCCGGGCTCATTGGCAGATGCCTTCGCGATTCCATGGGGCGGGAGCCTGAGGTATGCCTTCCCACCATTCCTGCTCGTCCACAGGGTCCTGCTCAAGACCCGCAGGGACAAGGCGACGGTCATCCTCATCGCACCGGCGTGGCCACGCCAGCATTGGTTCACGACCCTGCTGGAACTGTCCGTGACCGCCCTGATCACTCTCCCACTCCATTGCAACCTCATCACGCAGGACCAGGGTCGTCTACTCCACCCGAACCTAACGTCACTACATCTCACGGCGTGGTATCTCTCTCTGGCTAAACGATACGGAGCACAGGTGCTCCCACCAGGTCCAGCAAATTCTTCTTGGTAGTAGGAAGCCCCCCACAAGAGTGACCTACCTTGCCAAATGGAAGAGGTTCTCCCACTGGTGTGAGTCTCATCACATACAGCCTCTGCAGGCCTCCGTCCCATCAATACTGGACTACTTGCTGCACCTCAAGCATCAAGGGCTCACCCCCGCCTCAATTAAAGTGCATCTGGCTGCCATATCAGCGTTCCACCCCGGAGAGTTGGGGGTTTCGGTGTTCTCCAACCCACAGTAGTCTGATTCCTCCAGGGGCTGGAGAGAGTCTTTCCCTACTCGCGCCTGCCAATCCCTGTATGGAATCTTAACCTGGTACTAACTAAACTCATGGGGCCACCCTTTGAACCCCTAGCCTCTTGCTCCGTCATGCACCTTTCATGGAAGGTAGCGTTTCTAGTGGCCATCACATCGGCTAGGAGGGTATCGGAATTGAGAGCCCTCACTTCGGAACCCTCTTATACAGTTTTTTATAAGGATAACGTGCAACTGAGGCCGTACCCCAAATTCCTTCCTTAGGTGGTCATGCAATTTCATATGGGGCAGGACGTTTGTTTACCGGTGTTCTTCCCTAAGCCCCATACGGACCCAAGCCACCGCAGCCTGCATACCCTCGATGTCTGTAGAGCCTTGGCATTCTATCTGGAACGGACCAGGCCATTCCGCAAGTCGATGCAACTGTTCATTGCCACTGCGGAGAGAATGAAAGGCCAGCCTATCTCGGCGCAACGCTTGTCAGCATGGATTGTGCTTGGCATACGCACATGCTATGAGCTCGCCAATATACCAGCCCCGGAGATCAGGGCTCACTCGACTAGGGCCCAAGCGTCCTCGGCGGCTTTCTTGGCGCAGGTTCCACTCCAGGAAATCTGTAAAGCGGCGACCTGGTCGTCGGTGCATACGTTCACAGCCCACTGCGCAATCCATCATCAGACCAGAGAGGACGCGGTGGTCGGCAGGGCTGTGCTTCAATCAATTGTTCTTTGACTCCTACCCTCCTCCAATGGTAAGCTTGTGAGTCACCTAATGTGTAATGGACGTGAACAATCACTCGAAGAAGAAAAAACGGTTACCTACCTTCTGTAACTGTTGTTCTTCGAGATGTGTTGTTCACGTCCATTACACTTCCCACCCTCCTTCCCCTTTGTCGGAGTCACCGGCAAGAAGAAACCGAGGGAGGGTCGGGCCCGCAGGGATATATATACGCTAGCGCGGGGCGCCGCTCTGGTGGGAGGGGGGACCCTGCCGGCCCGATGGGAGCCGCTGAGGGAAAAAGTTTCCGACATCCGTGCACACCTAATGTGTAATGGACGTGAACAACACCTCTCGAAGAACAACAGTTACAGAAGGTAGGTAACCGTTTTTTACAGCATCATCTAGAGGCTCCAGCTGCTAGGCACTGTACAAACAAATAGTTCTGTAGTACCCTGATGAGTTTATAATGTAAATAGACAAGACAGTCAAAAGCAGGGAGAAAGGAAGTGGTGGTATCCTCCTCTTAGTGTTGGGGAACTGAGGTGCAGAGTGGTGAAGTGACTTGCCCAACGACACACACAAGCCTGTTGAGTATTGAACCCAGATACCTGAGTCCCAGTGCCTCAGTCTACAAGTTCATCCTTCCCTACCATGATAGCTGTTTCCAAGGGCTTGTCTACATGAGGAAAAAGGTTGCAGTAGCTGGTGCACTTTAGAAATGTACTAAGCTAAACCACATGAGGTCACTCTTAGTACGCTGTAAGTGGGTCCACACAGAGAGTTAGTGAGGAGTTGCTAGTGTGCTTTAAACTCTCACCCTAGCTTACTGTGCACCAACTTCTCCATGTAGACAAGCCTCGAGTGGTGCAGCCTATCTTTCCCATATAATATATGACGGGTTTTTGTGCATGCCTTTGGTGCAAGGATGTTGAAGTATGGCTTTCTCTGACATCTTTTCAGCAGTCTGACTAGAGTATTGACACCTGATGATTTTTCTTGTCATTGCCTTTGATGTTTTCCCTTACTTTAGGGAGGAGACCTATTTGATGCTATCACTTCTTCAACAAAGTATACGGAGAGAGATGGTAGCGCAATGGTCTACAATCTAGCCAGTGCACTGAAATACCTCCATGGTCTCAACATTGTGCACAGAGACATTAAGCCAGAGAATCTCCTGGTATGTCACTTGTTTTGTCATGCTTTCCATTGCTTCATCCTCCACAAATGTAAATGTTTGTATGTAAATGTTAAGATGCCAAGGAGCTGAACAATCAGACCTAGAACATGAATTTAGAATGACTGCATGCTTAAAATAAATCTCTTTCCATTAAATATTAATAGACAGGGAAAGTGATCTGTGCTTAATGTGTGCACTAGACGCTAGACCTATCATTTACATTTTGATTCCTGGCTCTGACTTGGATAAGCACAAAACAGGGTTTAAAAATGTGTTAATGAATTATTTACAATCCTAGTTTCAATTTAAAACAAGGGTTTTAATCCCTTTCTGAAGATCCCAGGGTTATTTGAAGTAAGATATTTCCTCTCCCATCGCCACATCTGGTAAAATCTTTTTGATGACTTCTCAGTATCATAGCTATAAACTCTGAGAGTACACTTATTTCCTCAGAAGGAACTATATTTCATTTCCATTAGTTCCCGTCAGGGACATAAATATCTACTGCTCTGTGCCTGATAGCAACAAATATTGTGGATTCTGTTTTACAAACTCCAAGTGGAAATTGGCAGTGGAGTGAGTGCCTTATTTCCTGCTGCTTTGTAGCTTATGTAGGCAGAGTATGCAAAAGGTTACTAAGTCACTGACAGCAGAGGTAGTGTTTAACACCCACATTGCACAGGTGTAAATAACTACCTACCATGCAAGGCACTGGACAACCAAGTCCAGAATCCACATCACTGGCACGGTGTCATCAGTAACTGGAAGCCTTGTGTTGGGTTATTTAAGCTCTGTTTGTCAATCCTGTTAATGGTATAATGAGATTGCACCAAAGGGGAAGCTGATAAAAGGGATTTATGTCTCTTACTCTAGCAGTGGCATTTGAACAAGCACAGACAACAGGGCTGGAACTTGCAAACTCTTAGGGTATGGCTACACTACTCAGCTTTTAGCAACATGGCTGTGCCCCTACAGCGCTGCCGCTAAAAACCACACAGTGTAGCTGCTCTTTGTCAGCAGGAGAGAGCACTCCTGCCAACAAAGCGCTTTTAGTCGGTAAAACTTTTGTCATTCGTGTGTGTGTGCGTGTGTGTGTTTTTAACACCCCTGAATGACAAAAGTTTGGCCGACAAAGTTCCAGTGTGGACAAACCCGTACTAAATTAAAGAGTTCTTTCTTACCCCAGCAGTCCCAATGATGACAGCGAGTAAGGATTTCCAGAACTCGGTCCTTCCTTTAGCAGTGAAATTTGAGGAAAAAAATATGTATTCAGACCTTACTTGATACATTTTTAGTTGCAAGGTATGTGGACATTGGGTTGTTGAGCTGTGGACACAGGGATTCTAACATGGGGTTTTTATTATTATTATTTATTTGGTACTCTTTATTTTGTGCAAGTATTGCTATTCTTCATGGATGATACTGATTTAAAAAAATTATACTAAATGTTACCTTATGTGAAGTGGCTATAATGTTGTATAAACACTGTGCAATCTAAATGAATAGTGACCCTAACAATAGAACCTGAAAATTTTCTGGCAAAAAAATACCCTTGGCAACTTTGAGGTAAGGGAGAGAAAAACAGAAGATGGTGGTTTTATCTTCAAGTGTATCTCAAAGCTTAGCCATTCTGAAGATTGCATGTTCATGCTGAATTAATTTCAATATAGTGTGCTGGTCCAGAAGCAAACAAGAGTGTGCACAGTTTTAGTGGCAGCCTGTGGCATGCCATAGTTGATCTCGTTCATTTTAAAATAATAATGTGGTAACATCAGGATCTTGGGTGGATTGGAGTTGTGAGGCTAATCTGACATTTTAAGCCTCCATTAGTAATCGAATTGCGTATAAATAGGCACAAACACCCTTTTTGCCTAGAAAGCTTAACGAGATTACTCAACAGTTGCAAGTCTTATTCATTGTGATTGACATTGGCATGCATGTTAAGATAACATAATAGAAGTGTATGTAAATGTAAATGTGTCAATTGCTTTTATACTAACCAGTGTTTCAATTCTTAAACCTGAGATCATCCAGATGTCTGATTTTCATTCTTTTTACCAATCATACACTGCTGTGACCGGGGGAGGGGCTCCTATCATGCTGCCCCAGCCCCGGAGCTGCTGCGGCAGGGAGAGACACCTCTCCCTCCCAGGTGCTGCTGCAGGAAGAAAGAGCTCGGGGGAGTCCTCTCTCCCTGCAGTAGCCCCAGGGCACCCTCCTGCACCCCAAACCCCTCATCCCCGACCCACACCAGAGTCCACACCCCCAGCCGGAGCCCTCAACCCCCCCCAATCCCCGCACACACCTTAACCCTCTGCCTTGATTCTAAATAGATTTAAAAACAACAACAGGTATCACTATGAGAATTTTCAAACTACCACTCTTGTGAGAATTCCCTCTGGGCCTTTTGCTGGCTCTGCAAAAACAATTAACTAATGAATACTATTCCCAGACTTACGCTGACAATTGGTGATCCAGCTGTACAAAACTGGAAAGAAGCAAAACTTTTGTTCAGTTCTGAACACGGGTGGGAAAAAACCCTCCTCCATGCTTGTTAAACTGAAAAGGACCAAATGGAAAATATTTAACTTCAAATCTGTAACAAGTAATTCCAAATCATGGGTAGTTGGGTTTTTTTAATATAAAAATCACTTGACAATATACTTTAATTAGGATCCTACTGATCTGCTTGTAACTCTTCACTGAAAACTTGAAAATAAAATGTTCTCCCAATGAATATCTCTCTCTCAATTTTGCAGAATTGTCCTCTTGCTACTCCCCCCCCCCTTTTTTTTTTAATGTCACAAATTGTCTTCATTTTGTTTGTTTCCTTCCTGCTTGCACAGGTATAGCATATGTCATTGTTGATGCTAGCAGGAATATGTACCCGTTAGTTGCCATTATTGGAATCCTTAGATTATTATTTAGTCAACACTAGTTTATTTAAGAAATTTAATAATTTGTAATGTATGTTAGTAGGTGGAAAATATTGTGTGAGGTTATTGGAAAATGAGTGGCTTTTAAAACACACTATGACTTTGCAAATAAAAATATAGTTATATAAGTAAAGGTTGACTATGGCATGCTAATTTAACTTGCTCTCCCTCAATTGTAATTTTTTTTTTTTTTTTTTTTTTTACTGTAATCATATTCACTAGGGCAAGCAAACATGAATAAGTAGATCGGGCATAGTTATCACTTACAAACAATGGGCCCAATTCTGGCCACTCTTGCATAGGTGTGATTTCTCACTGATGCTCCAGCCCTGCTAACACTCTCATGTAACTCTACCCACATGAGTTGTTCCATTGGCTTCAGAAGGAGTAGTTGCATGAGTAAAGCTATGCACATGTGTAAGTATTTGCAAGATTGGGGTTTTAATAAGACATTACTTACTCATTTTAGTCATTATTACTGCTTACATCAGTGAAGAGAGGGAAAAATTAGGCCCAGTTTTTAGGAAAAAACAATAGACATTTTGTTAAAATATGTAAAACAATAGTTCGCCCTTCAGCTACATAAATATGGGGAGGGATCTTGTCCCTAGCCTCTGTTTGCCAGAAGCTGGGAATGGGCGACGGGATGGATCACTTGATTACCTGTTCTGTTCATTCCCTCTGGGGCACCTGGCATTGACCACCATCGGAAGACAGGATACTGGGCTAGATGGACCTTTGGTCTGACACAGTATGGACGCTCTATGTTCTTAACATCCTGTCATCTGTAACAATATTATCTGTGCTATAAATGGCAGCACATGTTACTAGGTAGAAACTTTTATGTCCTATCCGGATCAAGAATAGGGCTAAATTCTTCAATCTTTAGAAGATTTTTATGATTTTTGATAATGCAGGGATAAAGAAATGTAAGTTCAGCTCTTGTTGTGGGGCCATAGAAGTCAGCAGTGTATTTGATTAGTCCCAACCAGAGTAGCTTTTATATATACGATGAGCATCAATAGTTAGAAATGCTTTATTACTGCTATAATTTTAGCCAGATCCCAAAAAGAACCCTTACAACATTAACAACAAAGAGTCTGGTGGCACCTTAAAGACTAACAGATTTATTTGGGCATAAGCTTTCGTGAGTAAAAACCTCACTTCTTCGGATGCATAGAGTGAAAGCTACAGATGCAGGCATTATATACAAACACATGGAGAGCAGGGAGTTACTTCACAAGTGGCGAACCAGTGTTGACAAGGCCAATTCAATCAGGGTGGATGTAGTCCACTCCCAATAATAGATGAGGAGGTGTCAATTCCAGGAGAATTTGCAGCTTTTCCTCTCCTGGAATTGACACCTCCTCATCTATTATTGGGAGTGGACTACATCCACCCTGATTGAATTGGCCTTGTCAACACTGGTTCGCCACTTGTGAAGTAACTCCCTGCTCTCCATGTGTTTGTATATAATGCCTGCATCTGTAGCTTTCACTCTATGCATCCGAAGAAGTGAGGTTTTTACTCACGAAAGCTTATGCCCAAATAAATCTGTTAGTCTTTAAGGTGCCACCAGACTCTTTGTTGTTTTTGTAGACACAGACTAACACAGCTACCCCCGATACCTTACAACATTATAAGGCTTATTATACATTCCAGAAATCTCTGTGTACAGAAATGATTAGAGGAACTACATGCAGGAATTTGCTCAGAGGCTGAATGTAATGAGTAGTTTTAAACACCAATACTTCTAAATCAGATTTAAGTGCAATTTGTAAATGGGCCAATCTCATTTGAATTTACTCTGGTAAATTTGGTATTTACAGTACTGAAGACTAACTCCATTTAAGTTAAAGTAGTTACTCAAGGTTTACACTGGTGTAAGTGAAAACAGAGTCTGGCCCAGATTATTCTCATCTGCAAGAATAATAAAGTGTCACTGTTGTGCCTGTATATTTATTCCAGTCACTTTGAGAAGTTATTGTGTATTGCTGCCTCGGTGACTTGGAAGATTTACAACAAGCAGTAACAATTCCTGTTTTATAAATCAACTGTCAGCAATCCAGGGAGCAGTTCTAATAATGCTCCAGAGTGTCTGTATACAGTGTAATGTGTTAGGGGCCCCTCTTTTCAAGTAGTCTGGTAATAGGCTTTTCTTTCAATTTTGAATGGTGATTTGAGTGTTGTGGATTACAGAAAACAGTTGCTAAATGATGTCTTTGATACTGTCTTCAGGTGACCCATTGGGATTCAGTGCATATTAAGCATGCAAAGACTTATATTTTTAGAACTGTCCTTGAAGCATTTAGTGCAAATGAAAACGTGTGTGTTTGTGTGTACACATTTCCACATAACATACATTCCTTGATAATCTATCCAATAATTCCATAAACATGGAAGTTTAAATGTGCATTTTGTACCTAAATTATGAAGATCATGCATTTGCATGCTTAAGTAGTCAGCAAAAAATACATGGGCAAACCTGTGGAACTTTATGTCCTCAGTAGGGCCTGCATTCCTAAGTGCCACCTTTAGAAAATGCAATTAAATTGCTTTTGTAATTACCTTTGGTGTCCCTTGAGCAACAAAGAGTGGGGAGAGTATAGTGCATTGTTCTCTAAATCAGAGGTTCCCAAAGTGGGGGACGGGCCCCCCGGGGGAGGTACAGAATGTATTGTAGCGGGGCGTGAGAAGCTTTAGGAAAAAGAAACGTACTGCACACATTTTACCCACAGCAATGACACAATTTTTTGTGGGTTAGCCATGGCATAAATAGCAAATTTAGCAAATGTGTTACACATCTGTGAAATGTACTGTTTATGCCATGACCAACCCGTGAAAAATGTGTAATATCTCTGCAAAATTTCTCAAACTAGGGGCCTGGACTTGAAAGGGGGTCAAAAGCCTATTAGGGTATTGCGATATTGCCACCCTTACTTTTGTGTTGCTGCTGGCAGGCGGTGCTGCCTTCAGAGCTGGGTGCCCAGCCAGCAGCCATGGCTTTCCGGCTGCCCAGCTGCGAGGGCAAAGCAGCAATACCATGCCACCCTTCTGTGTTGCTGCTGGTGGGAGGTGCTGTCTTCAGAGCTGGGCACCCAGGTAGCTGGGCACTGCTCTCCGCTCTGCCTTCAGAGCTGGGCCAAAAGACCAGGATTCACAAGGGAAACCATATTTCACATGACGTGATTTTCATGGCCACAAATTTGGTAGACCCCTACATATCGAGTCTTCATCTGGCACTATGCATTTAACTCTAGATGGCGAATTTTGGCAGATTTCTGTTAAGCTTGCATAGCATTATACAAAGTTGTTGCCATCTGTTGTTTAATCCACTTGTTACGACGTGGTGTGCACACTTAATTGAAGGTAGAAAGGGATTTCTGGATAGCTGTCCCAAGCATCCAACCCAGGATGGAATTGCTCTGCTCCCAAAAAAGGCACACCCATCACGCTAGTAACAACAGTATGATGCAAATAAGCAATATCTCACTTAAAATTTACATTACTATATATTTAAATGGCTCTGTTTGAATCATTGCATTACTGTTTTTAATGTTTAGTGAGTGTTGCATCTTGGGTTTTTTATCAGTATAGCTACTTGTGTGGCAGGGGAAGGGCATAAACTACTAGAGACACAAAGAAGGGGGACATGATCAAATAAGTTTGATAACCACTGTTCTTAAATGTATCTGTTTGTGTTTATGGCTGCTTTTTGGGTAGGTTTCTTTTAGGGAGGGGTTCAGTACTTTGGCAAATACGTGGAGTTGCTTGACATAGGGAATACAGACTTCTGAGAAAGATAAGCACAGAGTTTCCATGTTGGATATGGACTCTTTAAAGAAAAAAAATATAGTTTTAAATACCTACATTTAAATATATTATACACAAAAGGAAAACTCAGAGGCCCAGTTCAGGATTGGGAGTCCGAGTGTGATAGGCACTGTCCGTACACATAAGATAGAGTACTTGCTCAAAGAGTTTACAATCTCAAGACAACACAGATGGCATACAAGTAAAGCGATCAGGTTGATGATAGGTCTTGAGCGGGTTGAAGGAGAGGGAGGCAGTCTTACACATCAGACTGGTGTGGGGCAGGTTCTGTGCGTAAGTGGCAGCATGGAAAAAAGCAGAGACACGTTTGTGGGACAAGTGGACATTTAAAGTTGGCAGTGTTGGCTGAGTAGAGGGCAGGGGCGGCTGATATAAGATACTAGATCTGTTGAGTAGACAGAAAGGAGCAGAGATGTCAAGAGCCTTGAATGTGAGGACAAAAAGCTTGAACTTGGTGTGTTGGAAAAGTAGGGGGCAGTGTGTGTTGGGGGGGGGGAGATTAACAGTAACATGGTCAGAACAGCAGGCAAAGATTTTAGCAGCTGCATTTTGAATGCAGTGGGTGATGTGGATGGCAGGGAGGCCATAGAGAAGATATTTGAAAGGCATTTTATAAAATGCAGAGCGTAGTGGTCTAGTATTCTGAGGAAGAACTCCAGAACTCTAGTCCTGTCCGTTACACTAACCATTGCTCTAGCAATAAACACCTTGCAAGGGAGTTATGAAAATTTAATATTTAAACCTTCATTTAGAGTGTAATCTTCTCCAGGCAGGAACCTGTCTTTTACACCTGTCCTTCAGCATGAGCAATACATCATTCTAGAGCATGCTCAGGATGGAAAGCACTATATAAGTGAATAGTATTACTAAAAGCAATAGGAAATTGGTTCTAGATTTTTAGGAGTAGGTGGGGACTAGATCTATCAAGAGAAAGAGCAAAATCTATTTTAAAAATCCTTTAGATTTATTTCCTTTCTCAAATTGAGTCTTACCCCATCAGAACTTTCCAAGAGAGAATTAAAGCTCCTCAAGCACAAAGATGAATCACAGCACTGGAAGTCCAAGCCTTCAAGAATCATGGAGCAAAACCAAAGTGGATAGCTTAAGAATCTCTCTTCTCATCACATTATATCATGTTCAGCCTTTGCTGTTTTACTCCCTCATGTATTGGAAAAATATCCTTCAATCCCTGTTGTGTTTTTGCTAACCCCAGGTATGCGAGTATTCAGATGGAACAAAGTCCTTGAAGCTAGGGGACTTTGGACTGGCCACAGTGGTTGAAGGACCCTTGTATACAGTCTGTGGCACCCCTACATATGTGGCTCCAGAAATCATTGCAGAGACAGGGTGAGGATACAGCAGTTTTGTCTCCTAAGTTGGTGTGTAAAAGAAAGTTTATTAGTGTGTGTGTGTGTGTGTGTGTGTGTGTGTGTGTGTGTGTGAGAGTGAGTGAAAGGGCAAAATTTTGACCCTTGGTAAATATTTGATTTCACTGCTCTGTGGATGTGGGTCATTTAAACTGGTCTTCAGCTGCTTGTCTAATGAGTGCAATATGTCAGCCTCTTCCATATATATTTCCTCTGATACCACTCTGCAAAATATTTGTGTGTGCACATGTAACTTAGATAAGAGATGCTGCTGCAGCTAACTGCTTAATTGGGAAGATGGCTCTGACTCTGTCTCAAAGATTCTGGAAGTAAATCACAGACCTCTTGGTTGGGGAGTAGGTGATAGTTGGCATGAATAATTTGGATTTTCTAATATCAGATTGTTTGATGCACTGTTGCTCTTGCATTGCACAATTGTTGAAAAGTATTTTTGAGAGCGGTGAGAGACCAAGATGTCAAAGGGTATTTGATCCACCTGCAGAGCTAGAAAAATCAGAGAAAATGTGACATATTTTGACCTACAGTATTTGTATTCATATGTTTAAAAAGAAAAGTCCTAGTTCTTCATCCTAGTGTTACTCATTCATACAGGAGACTGAAGACTTGGAAGCTTGCTCCCCAGTTTGGCAGTGTCTGGGAATGATGCAGAAGCAGTTTGTCCACTGTGGCAGGAGAGGGAAAGGATTTCCCCCTCTCTCTCAACAATATCCTCCTTTGATTATTATGGGCTGGTGCTGAAAAGAATCTGAATCAGACCAGAAAGCTATTGACTGTTCCATGGAGACTGGGGGATTGTGAACTAAAAACAAAGGAAAATGTGGGATCCTCGGGGCTCTCAATACTCTGGAGGACAACCAGAAAAATATTGACTAGATGCCCCTCTTGTTATACTCCATGGTATTAATTGAAGGACAAACTCCACTTCTATGAAATGCTAATACATCTGCCTTTGGCAGACTCTCAGTATGTATTAATTTAAAAAACAACTAACTAGAGGTGACACATTTTGGAAGCTTGCACAAGTAATACGTTTTCTTATTTTACAGATATGGCTTAAAGGTGGATATTTGGGCTGCAGGTGTGATCACATACATACTGCTTTGTGGATTCCCACCTTTTCGCAGGTGAGTTTAGTTCCAGGTCAAAGGGAAGATAGTAAAGAATTAATTACCCAAAGAATTGTTCAAATAAGGGGGAAATCTGATTCCCCTTGCACCCCCTGCCCCCCCCCAGCAATAGTTGGCTCCAGCTGTTTCCAAACTATTATTTTCCCCAAGTTTTTTTCTCCTTTTCTAACTGGCTTTAGCTGCCCCTAGTTTAGATATCACCCTGCCCTTTTGCCAGCTGTCACTTTTTCAGTATTTTTCTGTGCACAAGAGAGAGAAGCGCATTCCTGCCTATTTAAAAAAAATAAATAAACAGGAGTGGGTGGCCAGCTGTCAGGTGTGTAGGGGTGTCTTACTGTGAGAAGCCAGCTTTCTTTGTCCCTTTGTCCTCCAATCCCATACTCCAGCAAGAGCTCAGTGCAGTGAGAATGTATTGTACACCCTCTAGTGTTTGCAGCTGGCAAGTTCAACTTACTGTTTTTATCTTGGAGAAGTGGTCACAGGTAAATGATTCCAGTTAGCAACATTCATTCAAGTATCTTATTTCTATTAGTTGAGCTCTGTAGATGATTGTTTTCAATCTCATTACAAACTTGGTGCCCATCATATGAAAGAGTTTGTAATCAGTGAATCAAAAATTTGTTATGGTTACTCTGCATGTCCAGCATATAATATCCATACTTTGATTTAATATCAACACACTTTTCTTTTCTGTGATTGTTTGGGATGGGAGTAAAATAAAGTAAAGTAACTGGAACTTTGGGAGAGAAGGAACCAGAAACCACATTTTAAATCAGGAAGTATCTAATTTTTATTATCAGGTGACCAGAGTTATCCATTATATATCATTGCCTGTGCTTTTTCAAGGGCATGGGATACAATTACACAACAGAGGGCACATCTAGATTAGCTTTACTAAAAGTTAAAATTCGCCACTCTGTGGCTATGTTGTTCCTCCCAGCTTATTTTTAAATAATTGTGGAAAGGCAAAGAAGTTGCTGTTTAGTTCTACAATTTGTTTTTCAGATACAGTTGACTGGTTAGCAATGTTTAGCTTGCGCTTCAAAGATGTACCATATAATTACAATTATTCTGCCTGCAATAATCAGGTGTGAACAAATGTAAGAGAATCTGAGCAATATTGTTAGAGATTTAAATCACTAATCAGAAGTGAGTACAATTGTAAAATTGGTCCCATTTTATTCAACAGATTTGCTGTGTGTGTATATTCTGTTCCTGCCCGCCCCACCCCTCTTTTTGGCATTATAGGGACTATTTCTTTCATTGTTATGGATTATGCCAGTGGCACAGGTTGTTAAATTCAACATGGGATTGAATTAATCCCAGGTTTTCCTAATCCTCTCTGTGTATTTAAAAAAAAATTGTCAGATTGGCTCACAGGAGAGGATCACATCATTGCTGCTGGTGTGCCTACATCGCTTGCCTATTGTGGCTGGTCCTCTGGAGCTCAGGCAAAAGAAAAGACTAACTTGATTTATTTTTCCTGCCCAGCACCAGCAGCAGATTGTACCTTGTCTGTTACTGCACAGATGATTGTCCTCATGTTATCAATGCAAACTCTATTTGAATGGGAGACAAACTGAGGCCTTTCTCCTGTATATTGCCTCCCCATCCTCACCACTACTGACAGGATAACTATGGTGTAATACTGCCAAACGTACACTCCTAGAGTACAAGGTGTCAAACTGGGGCAAACTTCTGTAATAGTTGATGTGAATTTTGCTTCTTCACCACCTCAAAAATGTAACTTTAATGCCTGTGTGACAAAAATTACCCCTTTCTCTTGTTCTCTTCCATTGTTACTCATCCACAGTGAGAACAATCTTCAGGAAGATCTCTTTGATCAGATCCTCATTGGAAAACTAGAGTTTCCCTCTCCGTACTGGGATAACATCACTGACTCAGCTAAGGTACTGAAATAAGTTAGGAACCCAGGGCTTCAAGCTGTGAAATTGTTTGACAAGCCAGTGGGAGCATTGTGCCTTCCTGGCTACACTGAATCTATACTATTGTTGACTATATTCCAAACCCTAGTACTCTTCAGAGCATGGCAGTGATGAAAATGCAGGTCTCACAACCCTACTTTCTGGGTGAATGATTGTAACAGAATGTTGATTACATTCAGTGAGCACTGCATGTAGTTTAGTTTATTTAATGATGAGGGTTATATTAGGTTCAGTGCTTCAGCTGCAGTATAAGTATCTCTCCAAATTTTCCCCCCTCATCACCCTTTTGAGAGAGGGCTGCTTGCTACATGGACTGGACACTGTTCATTTCACCTGTTCCCATTTCACCTTTGGACTAGAAGCATTAAGCTGGCTAGAGCTCATTCAGAGGCAAATAGCTGATTTGCCAGTTAAGTAAAGTATTGGTAAGATACCACTTCCTTTTGATTTCATAGATTGTCATTTAAAGGCAATGTTTGAAATTCTAACCCTAACTCCTGTAGAGGCCAAAATGCTATTTAGGGCCCTACCAAATTCACCGTTCATTTTGGTCAATTTCACGGTCATAGGATTTTAAAAATCGTAAATTTCATTATTTCAGCTATTTAAATCTGAAATTTCAGTGTTGTAATTGCAAGGATCCTTACCCAAAAAGGAGTTGTGCGTGGTCGTCAGGTTATTGTAGGGGGGGTTGCGGTGCTGGTGGCGGTGCTGCCTTCAGAGCTGGGCAGCTGGAGAGTGAGCCTCTGAAGGCAGAGCCGTTGCCTGCGGCAGTACAGAAGTAAGGATGACATGGTGTGGTATTTCCACCCTTACTTCTTTGTTGCTGCTGGTGAGACGCTGCCTTTAGAGCTGGGCACCTGGCTACGAGCCGCCGCTCTCTGGCCACCCAGCTCTGAAGGCAGTGCAGAAGTAAGGATGGCAATACCGTGACTCCCCTAAAATAACCTTCCAACCCTCCTGCTTTTCAGTCAGGACCCCCAATTTGAGAAACGCTGGTCTGGCCCCATGAAATATGGTCTTTTGTGTGCTTTTACCCTATGGTATACAGATTTTATGGTCCATGATGCGTTTGATATTCACGGCCATGAATTTTTTAGGGTCCTAGCTATAGTAGTGGTTCTGTGAGTGATGTGTACATGATTGTTCATAGGATTCAGCCAGAGTCTAGGGGCACATGGGTACATTGCAGATGAAAATCACAGTTATCGAAAGAAAGAAATTGGCTCCATTGCTCTCAATGGCCCTTGGCTAGAGTGGCATTGATGATAGCCTCATAAAAGACCATAGTCCCAATTCTTCCTTAAGATAAATCTGTCTTGCACTACTCTGAGAGCCAAAGCAACCCTAAAGCCAGCAAGTCTAGCCCCAGCCTAGGAGCGCATTCACACAGCTTACAATTTTCATAGCCGTGTTTTCCCCTTTCCTGGCTGTTAGTATATGAAGTGTGGCCAGGGGTTTCCAGTTTTCAGCTGCCAAAATGGTTCCTTCCTCAAATCAATTGGCAGTTTGCACAAAAGAGAGCAGCTGTCAAACCAGCACCAAGCAGCCTCAGAGGTGGCCCTCCTGCTCCAAACTTGAACTGAGTACAATATGACTAGCCTGAAGCATCCTGCCCACTATCCCTGGCTCGTATTCTTGCTGCGTAATTTGCTGAGAGTCATTTTCCAGAACTGGAGGGTGAACAAAAGCCTCCTAATTACACATGTATTGTTTCTCCAGAGAAGTTGCTGTCTACTAGAATAAGTCTCATTGGAATGTTCTTCATTAGTACATAAAGCAAGAGACAATCCTGAGGCTACAGAAACTTTCCAAAAAAATGGGGCAGTTGAGTTTTAATGATGGGAATTATTTGACATTAATTAGTTTCTTCATGAGTGTTATTTTTGTGTCTGGAACCTGCATCTGCACCAGTAAGTTAGTTGTCAGTTGCAAAGGAGGAACTTGAATTAATAAATTTGATAAAAGTTGGAGATGAAAAGTTACCTACTGTTCATAACTTCATTGGCTGCCGTTTGTGTGACTAGGCTCTTAAGATTTACCATGGCTACAGACCCACTTGTGACAGTACTAAACAGGTTAACTGCATATTTCTATGGCACTTCTACGGCCATCTATTGTATAGCCTCTGAGCATTTCAAAGGCCTTGAGTCAACAAAGCAGTTAAGCATATACTTACAGTTAAATGTATGGTGAAATCCCAGTGACTTCCATGAAAAGTAAGCACATCAGCCCTCTAGACAATGCCCCCCTTTTTCCTGGCCTAACTCTGTCTGGGGATTCCCTTTTCATGGTAGGAGGGATCCTTACAAGATTGGTCAGGCTGGCTAATGACCCCTTTGTGCTTCTGGAGCAACACAAAGTAGCCATACCAAAGCAAAGAAACTAGCCCATAGTATAGATAATTAAAATTAACTAACAGTGGGTGCTGTCAGTCATTCCTTTGGAATAGAATTCTTAAGTGCTCTGTGCTGATGGGTAGCTTTCATTTTCCAGCAGTAAAGGAATGGTATCATCATCTTAAATGTTTACAGATGGTTCTAGTGATAGCGCTTAAAATAAAAAAATTATCTTTGTGTATTAGTTTACTCTCTATACAGTTAAATCATCCCTGCTAGTAATAGCTTTAAAATTCCAGGCTCATAAATGCACTTGGCTTTCGGTACAAGCTAGTGCTCTTGGTAGGTGCTTTTTGCTCTGCTATCTTCCTCATCCCCACTGAGCCCCCTTCAGCAGCTTTATCCTCTCTCTGTAAATTACTCAAACACTATGTGCCCTGTCACTTGATGGTTACAAAACATTATGGGACTTTCTTTTTGCATGAGGGTATCTGCATATGTGCTGTACCCAGAGGGTTTAGGGAGGATGCAGTTCCATTCTGACTACTCTGTCCATGCTGCCTGCATGTATGTACAGAAGAATACATTTTATATTACAGCTGTAATTTAGAGTGTGAGGGTGAAATCCTGTCCCCCTGGGAGTCAAATAGGAGTTTTGCCATTGACTTCAGCAGGACCAGGATTTCACCCAGGTAGTGGAAAAACACCACTTTGAATGCTGGGAAGAATTCAATGCAAAAGCTGCTTCACATTTTAATATTCCCTCTCTTCTCACTCTTTTGTTTTTCAGGAGTTAATTAGTCTGATGCTACAGGTAAACGTAGAAGCTCGATATACAGCAGCACAGATCCTAGGCCATCCCTGGGTGTCCGTGAGTAAACTCTGCATTGTACTTGTCCCTAATTAGATATATAATATTAAGCTCTAACTGTAATAGTGCTGTCAGAAGTTGCTTGATAAACAGAATTGGGCAAGCTGAGTTCTATGTCCCCCATCAACAAAGAATGAACTGCCTATAAATGACACCGCAGAGGGCAGTTATACGCTGAAGTCTACCCTTCTGCTGCACAGAGGTTATTGTGGGCTGTCTTTTGAAGCAAATGAAACTGAATTTACAAAAAAGCTCACAAGAATAAGGGATGGAGAGCATTCAACTGGACAACTTCTTTTGCTAACATGATGATGCTTTAGAGACACAACTAGTGTAGATAGCCAATATGTTGGCTGTTTACCCAATAGCATAGGATTTTATCATTCTATATTGCTACATAAGGAGGTGGGCGGAAACTTTATATTCCAGTGGAGCAGGGTGAGGGTTTTTTCCTAACAGAAAATAGGTTAGAAGGCATTGGGTAGCCCCTCTGATCCCCCTCTGTAGCACCAAAAATGCCCTCCATCCCAGACAGGCATGCTTGTGGCAGAGAGGCCTTATGGGTAACTCAAGTGCCTGTTTTTTAAATTTGGCCCAAAACATGGTGCTCACATAATACATATATGGCAGCACCAGTACCTGCTTTGATGTATAATATGTAGTCAGTGACATACTTTACATGCACAGTTAATGTGTGTGTAAAATGGAGAGGCACAATGTAGGGTCCCATTTTCAAAAATGTAACTTAACACTGTTTGTGTGTCCATAGGGAGAGACTTCCCTGGCGTCCATCTTTTGTGATCCTAATGTAGGAGATTAGTAATAAATAATAAACTGATCTCACCTACCAACAGTAATAATCAAACGTTTATTTTCAAATTCATTTCATAGTGTAAAGAACGAGGAGTACTTGTGGCACCTTAGAGACTAACAAATTTATAAGCTTTCCTGGGCTAAAAGCCACTTAAATGGATGCATGCAGTAGAAAATACAGTAGGAAGATGTATATACACACAGAACATGAAAAAATGGGTGTTGCCATTCCAACTCTAACTAGACTAATCAAGTAAGGTGGGCTATTATCAGCAGGAGAAAAAAAACTTTTGTAGTGATCATCAGGATGGCCCATTTCAAATAGTTGACAAGAAGGTGTGAGTAACAGTAGGGGAAAATTAGCATGGGGAAATAGTTTTTACTTTGTGTAATGACCTATCCAGTCCCAGTCCTTATTCAAGCCTAATTTAATGGTGTGTCCAGTTTGCAAATTAATTCCAGTTCTGCAGTTTCTCGTTGGAGTCTGTTTTTGAATTGAAGAATTGCGACTTTTAGGTCTGTAATTGAGTGACCAGGGAGGTTGAAGTGTTCTCCGACTGGTTTTTGAATGTGTTAATTCTTGATGTCTGATTTGTGTCCATTATCTTATTCTTTTGCGTAGCCACTGTCCGGTTTGGCCAATGTACATGGCAGAGGGGCATTGCTGGCAATAAGGACTGGGAGTGGATGGGTCATTACACAAAGTAAAAACTATTTCCCCATGCTAATTTTCCCCCTACGAAAGCTTATGCCCAAGTAAATTTGTTAATCTCTAAGGTACCAGAAGTACTCTTGTTCTTTTTGCTGATACAGACTAACACGGCTGCTACTCTGAAACATTTCACAGTGTGTCATTCTGTGAACTTTCAGGCTGGAGCACTAAGCAAAATTGGTGCAATTTACCTCGAAAGAGAAGAACTCAAATTAAATCCTTGTTTTCTGAGAATTATAAAAGAAAAAAAAAAAGTATTGCTGGTGAATAACTGCCCCCATTTGTTTAGCCACTTAACAAATATTGTATGGATATAAATAGTCAATGCACAATGTATGGAAATTAAAGATCATCATTAGGCTTTATTTAAATACTCTTAGGTCATCAGCATTTTAATGGCTGTTGCTGTTGTGTAAAAACATACATGTTAAATTTAATGCCAGGAGTTGTTAGCAGGTGTCTTGTCATGGCACACTCGTAATATAGTGTCCTCCATTAACCTGAAAAACAAAATACCACATTTTAAGCCAAAGTTTCTGCTGCCATATGCAGCTCACTTGAGCTCAATGTAAACTGTTTCTCAGCAGCAGAAGACTTTAAAAAGAAAAAAGGTTGACACTCTCTCTATGCAGCCCAGCAGTTATCCCAGGATGAAGGAAAATCACTTCTGTCGATTTTATTTGTAATTTTTCTATTTCCAAACACTTTCTTTTTTTAATCCCAAACCTAAGGAGTAGTGTGTGTGTGTATCGTGTTTACACAGGATGATGCCTTGCAGGAGAATAATATGCAAGCTGAAGTAACAGGTAAACTGAAGCAGCACTTTAACAACATGCTACCCAAGCAGAACAATACGACCGCTGGGGTCTCTGTCATCATGGTAAGCAAATGCAGTATTTTTGTGTAGATATGACTTTGTATACTTGTCTAACACGTTTTAACCCGGGAGTAATTATTTAAAGAACAGAGTGGTACAAAATGCACTAACAAGCATGGTATTGTTTGTGTGTGTGTGTAATCCTAGTCTATACATCATGTATTATGTCCCCCATTTCAATCTGAGTGGGTCACTGCTCAGGAGCAGCCAGGTCTGTATTGAGGTGCATTAGCTGAGCTGTAGATATTTCTTTTAAAAACACACACACACACTCACACTCTCTCTCTATGCAAAAAATACTTCATTAAAGCTCACCTGCTAGTTTGGAAATCACTGAAATCTTTTCCACTTCATTTTAATGGTTGTTTTCTTGTAGCACCTTTTGTCCCCACGACTAAATTTTCTGGAGCAAATATTTTATCTAAAACCCACTTCCTCATCATAAAGTGTATTTAATCTTTTGGATGTTTCCCAGAGTTATGATTGGCCCTATCTAATCTCTGCAAATGAACGTTATCAGAGGCCAGACTTGGTATGAAACATGGATGCAATAAGATTCTTCTCTATAAAATTCATCTGAATTGAATTTACAAAAGTTGTGCCAAAAAAAAAATCAGACAACAGTGAGCTGTGTGGGTGAGCTCAGCCCAGCTCCATTTCACCAGTAAATGTGTTACTGACTAGTCATCACTGCTGTGCTCCAACAACTATGCAGACTGAGTTACGAGTTCTCACCCCTGCAAGTGGTTGTCTTTTTCCCAGCCCAGGGTTGGAAACTATGGCACAAAATGTGTCTTCAGATACCTTAAAGAAGTTATATTGCACAGCTATATATTTGCCATACTGAATATGCCACTCTGGCAACACAGCACTTGCAGTTGACTTAGTTAGTAGCCAGAGATGATTTTTTTCCCACTGTATCAATTATATATGATGGCCTAGTAAGTGTAATATCACTGTCCCACTTTAATAAAATTTGTAGTTGTCTGCATGTGGAAAAATTATTTAAATCTGCCCACTTACATTGTTCATGTACATATATATGAATTGAATAGGTGACAAGTTCAAAAGTAGGAATTGTAGTAACATCAAAATACTCACAAGAGTGAAGACAATATTGATTTCAGGTTGATGCTGTTCTCTACATTTCATTTGACAGTTTGACTTGACAGTTTGAGAGGGACTTCAGAGCTTCATTCTTTATACAGTTGAGACTGGATAAGCCTGAAGCTGAAAGCTGGTACAAAATTTAATAAGAGCAATTTTAATTCTAACACTCAGCCCCTCTCCAATTTGCATGCCACTTAAGCTTGTCTCAAATCTCTGACACAGTACAGCATCTGGCTTCTTCTTGGTGTGGGTTTTTTCTGTTACCTATGTAGCCAATGAAAACTTATTTTTGTTTATCTTCCTTTAACAAGTAGTAAGGAAAATTCATATCTGCCTAGTTCTGTAACTGAATATGCAGGGAAGATTAGGGATAATGTCTGAGTCTTCTATTAAGATACTTAGTGGAAAAAAGAACCTTATAAGAATTTAGTCCCAAACCTTTTTTCTGGTTTATCTACAGTTCAGAGTTTGTGTTATCAAGTCCCTTAAACGTAATGTAGCATCACAAAGCCATATCGCTTTTTCTTTTATGAGTGAGGAAACTGTTCAATGAAAACCCTCTATAGCATGATGTAGCCACTTAGTTCTAATACAGGTTCCTTGAAAACTTCTTGAGAAGAAGTTCAGCCGCAGTTAGTACAGATACGATACAATGAGGAGTCCTTGTGGCACCTTAGAGACGAACAAATTTAACACGGATGACACCATCATGTGGTAGATAAGTGGAACTGCACAAGAAATCTGGTTCCTGCTGCCTTCAACAGGAAAAGCACTATTTCTGCTGCTAAGAATGTCTTGCTGTAAAATCCTTTTTTAAGAATTTCAGTATTTTTAAATCTAAATTTGTTTCAATGATGATAGTTCTGCTTAAAAGTAAGTGTAGTTTCTATCCCTTGCTTCCTTCCTTTCCCAATGCCTGCATTGCTTTCCTCTGAGTAGGTCCAAGGCAATGGTATGTACTAACAGCAATGTTTTGTTCTGCTGCACAAAATACATGTTCTGAGTTTGACAAAGAGAAAAGGAGAAATAATAGCTATCCTGAAATGGGCAGAATTTTAGAACTGCATAAAAGTGAAAGAACATCTTTCAGTGATGTTCCAGATAAACATTTGCCATTTTACTTGGTGACTTTTATATCTCTGAAACTTTTCTGCAAATCTAGGCAGAGTGGTTATTTTTCACCTTGCAAAACATCAGATTTTGTGAAAGGGAAGGTTGGAGGCAAGATGGCCCATACTGCTTCCAAGTAAATGGCTATCTTTGAAAAATGTGTGTGCCTTCGAGCTTGTCTACACATTAAAGCTAGTCCAGAATAAGGTAAGTGTAACTTTAACTATTCCTGATTTATTCTGGACTAACTTTCACAAGAGGGCTTGTGAGCAGTGTTATCCAGACAACTCCCCAAGCCACCCAATTATAGCTTTGGGACTATATAGCAGAATGTAGGGCAGGAAAGAAGTGGGCAAGCATGAGAGTCAGCACCTAGTAAGTTTGATCCATTGATGCTTATGGCCTCTATGCTGCTCAGAACCAGTCATTGGAGTGATCAGCAGTGTAGAATAATCTCCCTCAGGAAAAACATCATTAAACCTGCTGAGCTGGGCCCCAGCCAGTTGCAAATAGGCTTCAATACTGACTTAGTATTTGGTTACCTAACTGAAGATGCTCCCTTTGGTTACCTAACTTAGGGACAGGCCCTCCAGTTAACTTGAAGATACTTCTGTAAATTAAACTTTTAGTTAGTTTAATTTATCTTGCAGAGGTGTCAGGTACTTTAAAAATAAAAATCTCAGGGCAGATACTCTACAATTCCCCTAGTGCATCTTAATCCCCCATGCTTCCACTGCTATGTTGTTAATTATCCAACAACTATTTCCAGTAACATACAGCTTCATGCAAATTTAACACCCATAAAAGCATGAGAGGAAGAGTGTTCTAGTTTAAATGAGAAAACAAATTCCTGAGAACCTCCATTGCAAGCTCCTTTGGCTACCTGGGATATGTCACAGGCTTATTAAATGTGTGGGCTCCTTGTTAAAATATTGGCGGCAGCACAGTCACACTCTGAATTTTGGTGAAAATGAATCCTTAGAACTTACTCCCCATATGGTGGTGTAACCATGCCTGCCTGCTTATCCACATCAGACTTGTAATAAAAAAAAAAAAAGTTAAAACTCTGTAAGTACTTCATCAAACTTGGTTTTATTAATGACCTGCTGGATGCTGTGATGTGTATAGGAAATAAGTTATCCCTCTGATCACCAAAACACCCTACAATTCATTAAGATTTCTGATGTTATTTCTCCTTTTTCTGAGTCTAATGCATGCCCCAAATGTGTGTGTTGTGCAATGTTTTAATGGGGCAGGTAATATGGGTCATTGATGTAACTGTTTTTGTTTTTTACCTTCCTTTTTAGAACACAGCTCTAGATAAGGAAAGTCAGATTTTCTGCAACAAGCACTCTCAGGACTCTAGTAGAGCTGGTATGCAGAAAACTTCTGTGATTATTGCAGCTCAAGATCCTTATGTGGCTGGGTCCAAGAACCTCTCCCCTGCTTCTTCTGAGCCAATCAAATCCCCCACACAGCCTGACTCAGCATGTTATGACAATGCTGGGGAACAGCTCGCTCTGTAGAAGTGACTTAAACCAAAGCCAACTTCTAGGCCAGTAGACCCCTTCAACTTAATAAACATCCATCACAGTTGTGGTTTTTCAGTTTGCTCCCAATCTCTTGTGGCAAGCCCTAGGCAGGTTGGTGAAGTGTGGGCTGTAGCTTTGAGTGCTCTTCCAGCCTTTGGGAAGAAATTCTGAATGTTTAGATTTGTTTTTATCATTCGAGTTGGTTTAATTAAATGCATTTCTCATACCCTAGGAATCTGACTAGCTTAACCTAACGTGTAGTTAAACAAGAACATAATGTGGATGAACAGTTACAAGTCCTCACATATACACAGACTCTCCCAGTCAACACCTTGTTCCCAGAAAAGGTGTATGCCCACAAAAAGCTGTATTTCTCTCCTGTCCTAGTGGCTACAGTGAGTTAAGTTTCCATGAAAAACTTGAGTGGATTAACTGTACAATATTGAAAGACAAGCTTCTCAGAGAAGGGGTCCTTTTTCTTCAATACCAGACTTCAGGATAGTGTTTAGATAAGAAATTCAAGTGACTTTGGATGTAATAACATGAACTCTGGGCATTTATTGGTCTGAAGACTGCAGTCAAGGTAGCTTTTTCAATCTAGCTATTGTGTACCCTCCCCTCACAACTACAGTATGTATTAGAAACAATAAAACTTCTTTGAATGGAAAGCTTGCTGCATGCTACATAAGCTAGGATGGAGCAGTTCCTAGTTCTAGGACAAGCTGACTAATAGAAGAAATACCACTAACCACCTAAATAGCTGCCAATATTTTATTACCAGCCCCCTCTTCATCTAGTGCAGGAACTGGAAACCATAATGGGGGAGACACTGATCTGCAGTCAAGGATGGAAGGTGTTTTATCTTTATCATACTGCTGAGTTCAATAGTGTATGTACTCTGCTTATTCATTTCCTCTGCTTGTTGATGAGAAAAATTGGTCCTAGTTCATTTTCTGTTAGCTTTTACTTTCTACTAGAATTGTAACAGACCTGCAATAATAATCTTTCTTCATGAAAAGAATAATTAGTCATTTATTCCTGTGAACTCAATTTCCGGACAAGGCTGGCAGGATCAGTGAGGAACAACGGTCCCCCTTAAGTCTCTTAGGCCTGGTCCCCACTAACCCCCCACTTACCGGGTCCAGACGCAGCAGGGAGGCTCCCCCGTCGATGCCGCGTACTCCTCTCGCCGAGCTGGAGTACCAGCGTCGACGGCGAGCACTTCCAGGATCGATCTGGGATCGATTTATCGCATCTAAACCAGACACGATAAATTGATCCCAGAACATCGATTGCCTGCCGCCGGACCCTCCGGTAAGTGTAGACGTACCCTTAGTCTGAGCTAGCCTGAGAGCAACTCAAACCATTCACAAAAGAACAGTTGTCACGCCTACTGATTGACTCAAGATATGCTGGTTTCCTTGGGAGCCAGTCAGTTACCTTTGAAAACAGAGGGCTGAGTTTAGGACACAATATGGGATTTGGGTGCCTATTGCTGGAAAGGACTAGTGCAATTTGGTCTAAGAAAAAGTGTTGACTGGTTAAGCTGTAGATCATCAGCAAAAATATTTCATTAAAATGTAGTTCTGTTAAACTTGTTTTGAGTCAGTTTTGTTACTGGGATAAGGTGGCTTGGCCTGGATTAAAGCACTGCTACTAACATGGTTTGACCCTGTCCAAACCATTGTATTACACAAAAAGTATTCATTGAAGATAATATCTCAGCCTCAGAGTACAGAAACTAGTCAAACACCATGCAGACAGTCATGTTTGGTATACATCTTGTAAATTTTACATTTAACATGTCATGGATAGGGCCTACAGGAAGAAGTGTGATTTTAGAAGGGCTGGATATAATGCAATGTAGGGTGTCTCTAGCATAGGGGGCAGTATGCTGAAAGTGACAGATGAGTAGGATAAAGAGAATGAATTGGGTGATAGTGCAGAGTGAAGGAGGGAAAACCAATAAAGGGAGCAAAAAAGGGCTAGACAGTTGGAGTAGCGGTCAAGGTAGACCCAAAGAAGTTGAAAAGTGGTAAGGACGTAGCCAATTATTTTAGGTCACAGCTGTGGAGAGGACCTACAGATGGGTTCTGAAGGTAGCAACAGTATTGAAGTGGCAGAAGTTGTCTTTATAAAAAATGACATTACTGCTGATCAGGGGTAAAAACTGTAATGATTAAGTTTTGAATGATAATTGAGCTGAACTTTGATCAGGTTGAGCTTCAGTCAGTAGTGAAACATCCAGAAACCAACGTCAGGGAGGCATATGGAAAGGTAAATCGGTCTGTCATCATTGTAGTGGCTGAAGCCATGCAACTAGATGGCATTGCCAAGGATAGAGTCCTGAAAGAGTCTGATGGAGAGAGAAAGACAATGACCAGATGTGTAGTGTGCCTGAAGTTCAGAGAGGAGAAGAAAATCAGCTGTTTTGAAGATGGTTGTTGTATTGGGGGATAAGAATAGAAAAGAGGATTGAGACTAACAGCTGGTACCAGGTTAAAATTGGTGGGTTTTGTAGTGTTGGCAAGGGCAATAAAGAGATGATGTTCCTAAAGGATGGAAATTGAAACAAGACATACCATGAGAAAGCATAGCTCTGAGGTGAACTCTCCCCCTTAAACACTTATTTCTACAAAGAAATCACATAGGAAAAGAATATCAGTGGCAGGAAAACGGCAAAAGTATAAAATTTCATAGAACAAATTTGTATGCAGTGTTATAGATGTATCGGTCACAGGATATTCGAGAGACAAGGTGGCCGAGGTAATATCTTTTTTGAACCAGCTTCTGTTGGTGAGAGAGAGAAGTTTAAGCTTACACAGAGCTATTCTTCAGGCCTAGACCTTGTCTCTCTAATAAAACAAACCTGGCCTACATGCTGATTTGTCCTCTAAAAAAGGTATTGCATTAGCATCTACAAAGTGCATACATTTGTGAGTTTATGGTTTCAACAGAAGTAATTCCTAATGATCAATAGACATTTCCTAATTTATCAACTGTGGGTAGTTGTTAGAATTGATAGTTATTTTCCTGCTTTTAAATGTACTTGAATAGGAATGCTAATTCTGCTGATCTATAGATTCTGTATTATTATACTGAGTACTTAAGAATTCCCAATCGTCACTCAGGTTTAACAGGTTCTTGTCCCAAGATTTTAAAACTATTGGGTAGTTGGGAATCCTGATGTGCACAGTTGCAACACTCACACTATACAATAGTCTAACATTCTAACCCATAAGGTAGACAGAAATAATACAAAATGTACATTTGAAAATTGATATACTCACCATCCCTTGCAGAACAACCTGAAATGTTAGCCAGAATGATGTCACTGGTGATGAGGAAGATAATGGCTACCTCTCTCTCTCTCCTCCTGCACACAGGCTGGGATACAACTTTTATATCTAGATCTTGTGCCTATTCAGTAGGGGTTTCTTATTTGAATTTCCTCCCCCTACTAATATGGGGGTGTCTTCCTTCTAGAGGTTAGTATATTAATGATTTCAACCTATTATCATATAGGTCAATTAGTTGCCATGGCACTCTTGTGCTTAGACATCTGAGAATGTTCTAACCAAAAGCTGGTGTCATTAAGCACAAAAATTTTCAGTTCTCCAAAACCTAGGACTGACAGTTGGCCATTTATCTGTGCCAAAGTTGATAGCCCTCAAGCCTTATGCTAACTGCTGAAGCGAATCTCTCACAGGTCTGTAGGTTCCTTACATTATTGCTGAATAAAATAAATACTAAAACTAGCTAGCTCTATGGACTACAACCCTTCAAACTTGAACAGGTGCACATATATCCTATGAGTATCTATATGTGGCCCAAAGCACTGGCCCAAATGTAAAATCTCTCTGCCTCCAAAGCTAAACATTCAGGGCCAAATTCTCAGCTGGTGTAAGTCATCATCACTCTGCCTCCAGTTGAAACCACAATGATTTACACTTGCTGAGGATCTGGCTCCCATTCTTTAACATGAATTAAATTAATTACTGGTAATATATCATTAAGATACAAGATGATTTAATCTACCGGTCACCATGACTCATGCCTATCACTATCCAGTAAGTATTTCAATAGCCTAGTAAACACACTTTTGACTATCTTATTAAATGTAGATATATACTTTTCCATTTCACTAAACCAGTGATAAACAGAAAATGGGAAAGAGCAATTGCTAAAGTTAGGTATTCAAAATTAACAGATGTTTAGCGCAGCTTATCCCTTTGCACCTTCCCCAGTGTTATAAAATATGCATTAGAAAAGTAACAACTTACCTATTTTTTTAACTCCTGTTCCTCATTTAGATTCAGATGATACAAGGCAGTGAACGCTGTCCGCCCCGTTGGTTTCATGTTATTCACTGGATGTACACTTGAGATTGGAGGAAACTAGCATGATCATGCTGCTTCTAGAGATAAAAGCCAAGCTGACATATTGCAGAACATTCTACAGCAAGTGTTCTAGATTGTTTGGTGACTAAACTGTATCCTCATGGTGAGGCCATTGTGAAGCTCCCAGACATTTCTGAATTAATTATAAAATAATACATTCATTAAAATCATTAGAGGTAGCACTGGGGGAAACTTCTTCTCTATACTAAGGCCTGGTCTACACTGGGGGGGGGATTGATCTAAGCTACGCAACTTCAGCTACGAGAATAGCGTAGCTGAAGTCGACTTATCTTAGATCGACGGCCGCGCCTTCCGCCTCTCACCCTGATGGAGTTCCGGAGTTGATGGGGAGCGCGTTCAGGGATCGATTTATCGCGTCTAGATGAGACGCGATAAATCGATCCCCGATAGATAGATAGATCGCTACTGGGCGGGTAGTGTGGACGTATCCTAAGTTGCTATCGAAGACTAATTGTGATTTCACTGTGGTACTTTGCAGAATAAACTGAACTTACATATAGCCTTGGAATTTACTTCTCTTGACCTCTGGGGACTCAAAACAGTTGCAGAGTTCTGAAGTTAATACATACTCATTGTAGAAGAAGTGAGACGAGCAAATTGCATCATACATTTTTGTCTACTTGTGCTCCTTTCAATATGAATACAGGTCATATTTGGGGCCTGACTGAGTGCCATCCACAGTGCAAATACTTAAACAAAAACTGTCTCAAAATTTAGACAAACCAACCATCTGTTTATGTAAGAGTGTGAAAACTCTGTGCCCTTCTGTTAATCAGCAGACATTAGCTACTCCTATGCACTGATATAACGTAACAGCAACAGCACTGATACAAAACAAATAGGAAAGTCAATAGAACAAGAGCCTTGCTGACTTGTGTTATGTAAGAAAGATGGGGAAAGTCATTGTTTGTGACATGGAGAAGTTGGAAGAGAGAGACCTCTCTCCAAAGGTCCCAACTGCACAGGGTCTGTGCTCTTGACTATAAGATGGGGAGAAGAGGGGTTCTGCCTGCCTAACTCTAAAGGAGTTTGCATAGGGTGACCAGATGTCCTGATTTTACAGGGACAGTTCCAATTTTGGGGGCTTTTTCTTATATAGGCACCTATTCCCCCCCACCTCCATCCTGATTTTTTTACACTTGCTACCTGGTCACCCTAAGTTTGGCATATTAAGGGCAGCAGTAGGCCCGCTGCTTTGTGGTCACATGCGGCACCAGACCTTAATCACCACCCTTGAAACCTTCCCGTCAGGTACTTCTTGGCTATTGTGAGTGAAAAGCTTTCTCTAGAGAATCATCTGGTCTCCCTTTGCATCTTTTTGATGGCCCCTGCCTGTTAGAGCCAGTCTTCTATTATTTTAGTAACCATGTGGCTCTTTGGCATATGACTGCTGAGGACCACCAAAGGGGCATCACTGTCCAGGCTTTGGTGACCTTGGACTCTGCGCCCCAAACCTTTTGTTTAGCACCTCTTGGTGCTTTGAGCGGCCTCATCAGATGCATGTCTCAGGGATGCTTCCATTATAGACATAAGGAAGGCAGCCACATAGCTCTTGCTCCATACATTTAGAAAGCACTGTGGCTTTGATTTTGCCTCTAGGAAGGAATCTTACTTCCAGTTCTGCAAAAGTGGTTTTCAACAGGGATGCACAAGCTTCTTCACCTACCTATTCAGACCTGGGAGGTTTTACCACACACTTATATTCAATAAAACCCCACAAAAACCATTTTTGTTGGCTTTGCTCTTTGGCAGTTACGGTTTCAGTTAGTTGCTCATTTTGTTTTGCAACATCCTTCAAACAGGGTACTCTTCAGAAGGAAAATGGTATCTTCAGAGAAGAGGATTTGCTTTCCTGAAATTCTCGGTCGCTGATCTCTTATAGGGTTCTCACTCATTCACACACACCCTCCTTCTTTCAGAGTTTGGAGAAAACTTTTGTGATTGTGGTTATATTTACATGTTCATTGCTCTACCTATTGAGGTACTAAAGAGAGGTGACTGTTATTCAAGAGTCGCCTTTGGGTAGACACAATTGTGGGATATGGCACCCTGGCATCATGCTGTGGATCTGCCTTGAAAAGTTGTGTCTGGAGGGGGAGAGCAGGAACAGTCAGTCTCTGCAACTACAGAGCCTGATATATGGAAGAGGGAAAAGTAGGCAGTAGTGTGAATGCATAGAGGCAACTCTCAAAGAACAAGTAACCTCTCTTCTGTGAGGACCTCTGTGCATCACACTTGTGGGAGATTAGCAAGCAGTGCCCCACTAGGAGGATGGTAGATGAGTTCTTAGTCAAATATGGATAGTAGCACGACTCTCCCAAACTAGACTAAATGGAGCACAATAATAAATTCAGTGAGTAATGTCTGGTGAAAGCATGCACCAAACTCCAAGATGCTGCTTTGCATATCTCCACCAGGGGAACCTGCCTTGGGCATACTGCTGAAACTTCAGAGGTTCTCATGGGATGAGTCTTTAAACTAGGAGATAGTGATTTCCTATCTAAACTGTAACATTGTTCTATACATCTCCTAATCCGCTAAGAGAGTCTGCTTTGTATTAGGTTCTTCCTGGCATATCTCCCCATCTGCTACAAACAACATACTGGATTTTCTAAAGGGCTTGTTTTCATGCAGGTAAAAAACAGAGCACCTTCTCTACCTCTAGGGTATAGAGATAAGTTTCCCTAAGCATGAATGTGGTTAAGGGAAGATCAGAGAGGGAAATACAGGTGGCAATCTGGGACCACCGAAGGTACGAAGCTCATACAAGGCCTCATGGTCATGTCATCCTTGTGGACTACAGTATAAGGTGGTGTGGCCATCAAAGCACTAAACTCACCCTCCTAGCAGATATAATTACTATCAGGAAGACAATTTTGATCAATACATGTTCAAGAGAAACTTGTGAAAGTGTCTTATAAGAAGGGCCCATCAGCTTCATTAGGACAAAATTTAAGTCTCATGAAGGCAACAACTCCCTATTAGAGGAAAATGTATTCACATGCCCAAAAGCAACCTGGAGACTGAAGGGTGAGAGAAGATGGTTGTATCCACAGTATAACTGATGAGCAGATATTGCTGCCATTGGAACATTTTGGGAGAATAAGAGTATGCCTACACTGCATTTAGACACCCCTGGTTTGCCCCTGCGAGCTGACTTGGGCTCAGGCTAAGGGGCTGTTTAATTATGGTGTAGTTGTTCGGGCTTGGGCTAGAGCCAAGGCTCCTGGACCATGTGAGTTTGGAGAATCCCAGAGCTCAAGCTGCAGTCCAAACCCAACCATCCACACTGCAATTAAACAGTCCCTTAGCCCAGGACCTGAGTCAGGTGGCACAGGCTAGCTGTGTGCATCTAATTGCAGTGTAGACATACCATAAGGCTAAACTCAGAGACGTAAGGAGTAGAAGGTATCCTAGGACCACAATGAGCCAGCTAGAGAGACAGCAAGTCCTCAGATAGGTGCCACAGAATGAGGAGGAGATCTGAGGGGTTGGGATGAGGGAGAAAGGACTGAGATGTGATGTAACTCAGCACATGGCCTTTGACCACATCATTAGAACTGCTGTTTAGATGCTAATCCTGAGGACTCTCAGGACATGTATCAAGAAATCCTGCTCTTGTACCACTGAGGTCATTTGCTAGTAGCAGGTTTAGGAGACAACTGATATTGCCTCTGTGACTACAACCCTTGGTGTTGTGCCAGAGTCCATCTTTGGATTCAGGATGCTGGGTAGAAGCCATTCCTCTGAGGACTGTTAATCCCAGGGCTCAGGCCGTGGCCTTGATCTTCTCTGGGGCCTTATCAGTTTTGTCATTAAAGAAACTCGTGCCCTCAAATGGGACGTCTCTGGTTTTCCCCCTGGGATTCAGGTGTTAGGAGTGTCTCCTACGAGCCACTCCTGCAGCCACTGGTGTCCAAGGCATTGCATGTCAGTGACCAGGAGCCCACTCTGCTTTCTCCTGTTCCTTGGACAAGGCCAGGGCTTGTGGCATCCCACAGGGCATAATTATAGTGGGACATCATAGCTTCATAGCTGGCCACTTGAAAGCCTGGTGAGCTCCAGAGTAGTCTCTCCTGCCAAAAGCATCCAGCTTATGACCCTGTCAAAAGGGTGCTGCAAGAAGCCTTGTTGAGCCTAACTCTTTGCTGTAGTGTGGGAACCAGGGAGTTTGCCAAAGGGTGCTATAGTAAAAATTGGATGCCCTTCAGCTGGTACAAGATACATCCTGTCAGCTCTCTTGGCTACATATGGGGTATGAAAATGGAGCAAGACAGATCTCCTTGGCTCTGGTGAGAACATCAGAGCCAATAGGCAGAGCCAGCTTCTCTGTGATCTACATTTGTGATGTGTCAAACGGGATCAGGTGTCTCCAGTCCTGTGACCCCGCATCTGCCATTCTCCCCAAGAGTTCCTGAAACGGTTTCCTCTTCTCAGGACAGCAAACAGATGAAGCAGCCATCTGATCATCTGGTAAAGTGCCATCTCTATGTTCCTCCAAAAGAGGCTCGTATGGTTCCACTGATGGAGACTCAACCCGTTCCTCAGATCTGGTCCAGATGAGCCTGGAGCCTTAAGCATCTGTTCCTTTAGTGGGGTATGCAAACTGCACACAGTGCTCCTGGGGGGATTCTGCATGACTGCATGCCTGCAGAAAATGCCCCTCCCTCCCACAGAATTCCTGCAGAAAATGGCAGGGAAGCTGTGCCGGAGAGGGGGCAGGAGGATGACCAAGAGCACAGTTTGGGGGGTGAGGGGGATTGCTCCCCTCCAAACGGAGGTGAGGCATGGGGAGGCACAATGGGTTACGTGCCACTGCCCCCCACCCCCATCAAGTGCAGAGCTGCCCAGTTGAAGGAGGCTGCGGTCTCCACTCTGATGACTCTGCAGCTGAACGCCATCTCCTGGGTCCTAGTGCCAGTTGTGCTCCCCTTCTGTGTGTTGGGAGCCTTCCTGTTTTCTGTGCCACAGTGAGTGCCGGCGGTGGGACTGGGTAAGGGGTGTTGGGGGAAATGAGGGAAGGGGGGTGAGGGAGTGGGGGAAAGAGGCAGTGGGGAAGGAAGGGGGGTGGAATAGGGCGGGAGGGAATGTGCGGAGGGGGATGGAGAAGAAAAGGAGATGGGGAATCATGGGGGGGGGGGGGGGGCGGGAGCCCGGCCTATGGTATCCCCTCAGCAGCAGCTGGGGCTCCCTCATTAAGCAGGCCCATCGAACCCTCACCCTGACTAGCCCCCCACTCATCCCCAAGAAGCTGCACCCAGACATCCCCCGCAAGCTCCCCACACCCAGACCCCCCAACCACCTTCACCTGGATCCCCTGCAGAGTTCCATTGCCCCTGCACAGGGAACCTCCCATTGAGCCCCTGTGCATCCAGATCTCCCACTGAGCCACCTGCACCCAGTTTGCCCCACATAGAAACTTCTGGATCCTCCCACACTAAGCCCCTCTATACTTGGATCCTGCTCGGCCGAGCCTGCCCACCCACACCTAGTGTGCCTGGCAGAGAGGGGCAGGGCCCCAGAGTGTTTCTGGGCCAGGCCCGGCCCAGCCCTAGTACTGTGTCAGGGTCAGTAGGGGCAGCCTCACTGCCAAGTCCCTGTACTGGGGGACGTGGGACCTTAAGAGTGATCTTCCACCTCATTGAAGCCAGTGGCCTGTGCTCCCCCTGCCATGCTGGAACCACATTTATTGACAAATAAAATTTGCACAATTTTAAAATACTGTGCACATAATTTTAATTTTTTTGGTGCAGAATTCCCTCAGGAGCAACACAGGCTCACAGCCTGGGTCTCACCCAGAAACAGAAGGCTTTGACAGGGGCATCTATCTTTGATATGACTGACAGGCAGGAGGTGCATCTCTTGAAACCCTTACGAGGTTTGGGCCCTGATATTGTCCAACTGAGGGTTCAAAGGCCTTTGGGATATGGCCAGGTTATGTATGCTAAGCTCTCTTCTAACTCTCTACACTATTTACAAGAAAATAATAAGGTAAACTATGGAACGTGTAGCCTGAAGACATGAAAGTGAGTTCCATTTGCTCTCTGTGCTGGTACAGAAGAAATGGAGGCAATCATGGGGGTCCAGTCCTTTATACAGAGTAGGTGATAATGTCACTCTCATTCACCCCCAAAAGATATAGCTTTTAAAGACATGTATGCAGCCCGATGCCAAGGATGCTTTAAAAACCAACATGGCATGCAATAACCAGTAGGGTAGGGTGGTGCTTCTACCCACTATTGTTTCTATTCTTAATTAAAAAAATCTGTTAGAACCTGGGAGTTCTACTTGAGACAAAGGAGTGAGAATCCTGTAAGATATCTTCAGAAAAAGCAGAACAATGCAAATAATTCCCCCTTTCAAGAGTTTTAGTTGGCATTATGAATGAGAAAAGAGCAGATTGGTTTACACACCATTTGGAAAGGTCACAGACTTTGTTTTTCACATAGCCCTACCCCTTTAGCCAGGGCCGGCTCCAGGCACCAGCTTAACAAGCAGGTGCTTGGGGTGGCACCTGCGACAATTCGGGAGCGGCAGGTCCCTCACTCCCTGCCACTGAACTGCCGCCGCCGATGGCGGCTTTCCCCCCCCCCCCAATGGCCCCCGCCAATCGCGATGGCGGCTTTTTTTTTTTTTTTTTTTTTTGCTTGGGGCTGCAGAAATGCTGGAGCCGGCCCTGCCTCTAGCTATCAGAACTACTACTTCACCTTAGGGCTTCTGCTCTCATAGGCTTCATGTGAGCTGCAAGAGGTGATCAGAACTTTGCTGAATAAAGCCTTAATTTTCTTCCCCTCATCCCAGTTCATTAGCTCACATCTTTTGCATAATAACCCCAAAAGGTATGTTTCACATTAGGTGGGGCTATGGTGACCAGATGTCCCAATTTTATAGGAACAGTCCCGATTTTTGGGTCTTTTTCTTATATAGGCTCTTATTACCCCCCACCCCATCCTGATTTTTCACATTTGCTGTCTGGTCACCCTACATGAGGTGTGCAAGTCAAATTCAACTTGCAAAAGTTGGCCTTGAAGTGAACTTTGCCCTCATGGCACTCAATCCTGCAAGGCACTGAGCCCTCTGCCCTGATCCAGCCAAGGACTTAAGCACATGCTCAACTTTAAACATTTGAGTAGTCTTAACTGTTTTGCAGGATGAGACCAGAGAGCTCAGCACCTTGCAGAACTGTGTCCAGGATATACAATGCACACAGTCACAATGGGGAGGAGAGGGAAAACAGAAAATCCAGAAGAAAATGGTAAATAACCTAACCCAAAACTTGTTCCCTTAGGCAAGCAGAAAATAACAGGAAACAAGCACATCTGTTCTTTTTACATTCCTGTATAATGCTGTGTTGTTGCCAGAGAAAACCATGTTGGAAAGTTTTTAATCTGCTGTGTTACCTGGGATGCCATCATCAATTAAACATGTATTTTCATATACTGCAAATTTTATAAGATGCAAAAACTTCTTTGTATTCCATGGGCATCAATTCTTGTGGAGAATGCTAAGTACAAAGGCTGGTACCTGGATAAACTCCTTTTACCAAAAAATTTTATTCCTAAATTTCCCCCAGAAACTTATATTTATTTATAAGGTTTATTAGTGTCATTAAAATCTCTCTCTAAAATTTACACACATTTATAGTAATAAGTCTCATCTACAGATAAACTGCTTACAAGAGAGAATTTGTTCTTTTTGGATCAGCTTTTCAATTTCATATATTCTACTCCTTGCTTTTCCCACAGGACTAGCTGTACTTCTGTACTTCTTAAATTACAGAGCCTTAGGCTATATGCAGTTAAATTTCAATCAGCATAAACAAAAATCAAGAACAATCTCCTATAGTTTTTGATCCAGGGCTTTTACAGATCAGCTGTAGATTATGACATATAAACAAATAATGATTTGGACCTTCAACTGTATCAGTTTCCCAAGTACACACTAAATTAGGTACACCCAAAAATAAACTATTTTGCATTCCATAGTAACACCATTACTATACAGGAATTGATGAGGGTATTCAGTTGAGGACTTAAAAGATTTCTAACCAGACATGCCAAATCTGTGGGAAAAAATGCAGAAATTGGGCTTGTTTTTTGGCTTAATTGGCTTGTGAGCTAGTTTTTGGCTTGTAGCTTGTTGCTTCTTTTTTTTGATTGGCCCCCAGCAAGCAGGGGTAAGCAGGGTGGGGAAGAGGGAGTCAGGGGTGCACAGCGGGCCCCACCACAGTCCCAGACTGCATACCAGGAGGTTCTAGTCACATAGATGGTTGGGGTTCTTAGCGATTGGCTTGTTTTGGCCATGTTTTGAAATGGGATTAGCTTGATTTTTGTCTTATTGTGAAAGTTGGGGTGCTTATTTACTCAGTGAAAGTTGGCAACTGTGGTTCTAACATGTCTTGGGAAGTCCTCACTGACCTACAGAAACAGCACACCGAGGAATCTTAAATACACCCCCTTTATGAGTGAGATTTTATTCACCTAGAATGCAGCCAATTTCCTAGGTGTTGAAATAAACCATAGTGTTAAATTATTTTTATCAAATTTAAAAAGAAAAGTAAAACAAATCAAAGCAGATGTCAGTAACAGAAGCACCCAAGGCATCATCACTGTCTGGATTGGGGTCTCAAACACGCAGCCCGCGTTTGCTGTGGCCCGCCAAGCTCCCCACGGCTCCCGAGTTATTTCCTGAGGCCGCCAAGCTCCTCTCACCTGTCGCCTCCCCTTACCCCCCAGCACACCGCATCCCCATGTGACGTTGTGCAGTTTATATGGTTTTATAAAAATATAAGTGAATATAATGTAACTGGAATATGCTTCATGCAAAAGGTCTCTTGTAAGGTATCATTACAAAGCTTATAATCTACTGAGTGTGATCATCCCATTTGTATAAATGTACCACTCTTGTATCTAAAACTGGAAATATAAAATATAACTCTGAGGGCCTATTGTAATTATGTAAAATGTGGGCCATTAATGATGGTTTGGAATCTTGATGACTCCCATTAACAAGGACCATTGTTTGCAGATGGCTGTATTTACCTGTAAGTCTTCCTGTATATGTGTGTGCTGGCAAGTGGGCAATGAAGTCTTGCAGTGACATGTGATCATGTCACCTGAACAGGAATCCATCCTTAACCTGGTGCTTTTCCAGTGGGGGGGGGGGAGGGGTGAAAACCCAGAGGGACAAAGGGTTCCCGCCTTATGCAAAAGATATATAAAGGGGTGGAACAGAACAAAAGGGGGAGAGGAGCCATCATGAAGAATCCCCTAGCTATCACCTGAGCTGCAACAAGAGCTGTACCAGGGGAAAGAATTGTGCCCAGGCTTGGAAGGTGTCCAGTCTGAGAAAAACTTAATCTCACCCTCAGAGATGCTTCAGTATCTGTATTTAGTTTAATTAGACATAGATTTGCGCATTTTATTTTATTTTGCTTGGTGACTTACTTTGTTCTGTCTGTTACTACTTGGAACCACTTAAATCCTACTGTCTGTATTTAATAAAATCACTTTTTATTTAGTAATTTACTCAGAGTATGTATTAATACCTGGGGGAGCAAACAACTGTGCATATCTCTCTATCAGTGTTATAGAGGGCGAACAATTTATGAGTTTGCCCTGCATAAGCTTTATGCAGGGTAAAACGGATTTATCTGGGTTTAGACCCCATTGGGAGTTGGGCATCTGAGTGCTAAAGACAAGCACACTTCTGTGAGCTGTTTTCAGGTAAACTTGCAGCTTCGGGACAAGTGATTCAGACCCTGGGTCTGTGTCTGGAGCCAGACGGGAGTGTCTGGCTCAGCAAGACAGGGTGCTGGAGTCCTGAGCTGGCAGGGAAAACAGAAGCAGGGGTAGTCTTGGCACATTGGGTGGCAGCTCCCAAGGGGGTTTCTGTGATCCAACCCGTCACACCCCACTCCTCTGCCTACCTCCAGGCACTTTCCGCCACCAAACAGCTGTTTGGCGGTGCTTAGCACTTTCCAGGAGGGAGGAGTTATGCGCTCAGGGGAGGAGGTGGGGCGGGGCGGAGATTTGGGGAAGGGGTTGGAATAGGGGCGGGGAAGAGGGTGGGATGGGCCTCATGGAAGGGGTGAAGTGGGGGCAGGGGCAGCAAGGGTGTCAGTGATGCAGCCCTTGGGCTAATGTACTAGTCCTCATGTTGTTCTCATGGTCATTTGAGTTAGAGATCCCTGGTCTGGATATTCACCATTTCTATCTCATTCTAAAACAATATGTCTAAATACCGAAATTAATAGGAGGTATGTCCCAGCCAAAGTCACAATGAACTACATTCCTTTCTGTACACGTGGTTTTGGAATAACTCAATTTACTTTTTCTCCTAAGAAAGAAAGAAAAATTGATTACCAGTCTGCTGACACCAGCTGGTGCTTGGAAAAACAGCCTGCTTTGTGCACAGATGTAGAAGCAATGGAGCAGCCTCTCTTTGTTTGTTTGTTGGAAACCCTCAGCTTGAGCTGTGCTGAGAACACTACACCACACAGCAGGAAGGAATCTCCAGAATGTTTCCTAATAAAATACCAACCTGAACACTTTTAGAATTAGAATGCTGAACTCAACAATCATACTAATTTCCTACTGAGAAGAGCTCTAATAAGAATTTTCATGCTACTAAGACAACTTCAAGTTCCCTTTTCAAAGTAAACCATAGCTGCTTTTAGTGGAACATAAAAATCACTGTTCTTAACATTTATTATTTTTTTACAATAGCATTGATGGGCCCCAAGCAGGTTAGGGATCTATTGTACTGGGTGCTATACAGACTTAATAAAATTCCCTTCCCCAAAGAGACTGCAATCTTAGATTAAGACAAAGCACTATAGGTAGGTGAGGCAGACAAACTGGAGGAATGGCAGGGATGGGGGACAGGGTAACAGTAATACAAACATATTTTCCACAGACTAGCTGAATGCACAATTTGTAGACAGAGAGGTTCTTCTAATTATATAATGTAATAGTTGCTGACTGCTCAAGAAAGGCTCTCAGACTGACATTACATTCATTTACCTTTGAATAGAGTACAATGCTGCAGTACTCAAACTTCCTCTAAAGAAAACAGAATTCTATATAAAACATAATGGCTACTCAAATACTGTAACATTCAGGCCAGGGGCTTATAAGAAACATAACTGATATGAAGCTACTGAAGATGAGAATTCTAAAATAAACTGAAAATCTCCAACTTATTTCTAATCATTCTCAGTGTTACTGGCCTTACTTTCATCATCAGTTCATATAAGATATTGGTTGGAGTAAGTCAGAGATCACATCCATTTCTATGAGAAAATATGTGAATATGAGCTTACCAGAGTTTGAGAGAGTCTGTGAACCATGCTTGATCTTTCTGAATTTAAAAGTTGTCTCTCTTGGCAAAAATGGAAACTCACTTTCCATCTTGCAACAGCTCCCTTCTCCCTCAACTGTGTTCTGGAAAAAATATATATATATATATACATACACACACACACACACACACACACACACACACTTCAGAATTGTTTAATTGTAATTTAATCTCTGGCACCTGTTTACTAAATTGTGTCTAATCAAGAGGGCTAGCACAGGCTTTTCATTGATTACACTAATGGAGAAATAGTATTTGGGAATTTAACTCCTTGTTTGCACTCCATATCATATTGGAGGTTAAAGAAGAGCATACAAGAACCTGTGTTAGGCAGGATTAATTCAACCAAGCATAAACTTTCTCCCCTAGCCCCCACCTCCCCACAGTGAAAGCATTTGGTTTGGCCACAGTGCTGAGAATTAAATGTGTAGTCTGGTACCCCCACAACTTTGACACAGCCTCCTCTGCCAGCTGGCAAAAGGGATGTTCAAGCCCACGCCAGAGGCAAAAGGGGACGAGTCTAGAACTGATGCAACATGGCTACAACACTGCAGATCTAGAATTAAAGTTTGTGGAAGCAGTTAGGAGAACAGTGGGTGGAGATTTCTTCTTATATAGGTGGGGTGTGACAAACCTGTATTGTGTTCAAAGCAGGGCTGTAATAAAGGGAGACATCCTGATTCCCCAGGAGGCTCCAAGTTACCACCACAGACCACCCAGTCTAAATGCAGCAGCTTGGACTCAACCCCAAATGGCACTGGAACATAAACAATAAATATATGAATGCTCCAGTTGGGGAAGGACTCTCCTGACCAACAAGGCCCCAGCAGCTATAGGTCTGACTGTGTTGTCTGAGAGGGCATAGGTGTTGGGACAGAACTCCAGCATGGTATCCCAATGTAAGGGCTCCTACTGCAGCAATGCCTATTGCCTATGCTGAAACCATTTAAAAAAACCCCACCAACCATTTTAAAATAAAGGCTGAAATCTCTACCATTTCAAGTGCCCATGAAATACTTTAAGATCAAAGAACATTATTTCAGTGAGTAATTCAATGTTACTGAATTCAGTTCTAAATTAACTAAGAAAACTAAAGTAGAAAATTTTAAATTCTGTATTTTGCACCTGGATAATATGATAGATGATAGAGATTCATCTGATCCTCACTGCAAATATTAGTAACAAACTCATTACACAGCATTTATATATTCATTACAAACCTATACAGGGAATATTCTGCCTTATAAAAGAAGTTCAAGTTCATATCTATGTCTACTTAAAAGCTATTTATAAAGAGATATGAATTTTGCAAATAGCAAAAGTTTGTAAAGTACATTTATTTTTATACAACCTCATTCTCAATTCAAGGCATTTTATTAGTGGGTGACTGTTCCGCACTTTATCAGGTAGAGATAATGACTACCACATATCATTAACCAGATTCTCCATTCTGTTATACCTTAGTGTGTAACTCCACTGACATCAATATAGATACACTGTACCAGCATAAAAATGGTATAACACAGTGAAAAAGCAGGCCATTATTGTCTCAAAACCCTGTGTTTTCTTTGTATTGCAAATGCATTGGGTGATGGTGGCTGTATGTACATATTGAAAACACAAGAGCCCAATGCACTGCATTGAAGGTCTCAATTACAAATGCCATTTTATTTAATTTCTTCACTCAAACTGAGTTTTCTCATTCCAAATCTCTGCTTAAAAGAGAAAAATGGGAACTGCTCCAGTAGGCAGCTAGAGAAATTGATACAGATATGGAATGTAAGTTTTAACTCATATAGATCACAACATACAAAGAGTTATTTATGCAATACAGACTTACAAAACAATACAGTTCTTTTCACAAATATTTTCACAGAATTCTGCACAGCAATCTTGTAGAAAAGTAGAATTATGCAACACCAAAATAACTTATTGTTCCTTAGTATAAGTTATTTTTCATTTCCTAAGGGAGGAGATAATTTATTAACATGATTGGACAAGATTGGATTGGATTTGGTAGCAGAAACTGAATGGTTTTGTTGTCATACACAGCGCAAGATATGGAATCTGCTACGTAACTATGGTGGTTAGTCCTCTGAAGAAAAAAAGTAAATGGGAAAGAAGTTTGCAAGTCTAGAGCTTCTGCAAAGATGTCAAGGCTATGAACATTTGAATGCCTGCCTCTTAGTGCTTTCATAGTCAAGCAGCAGAAGTGTGCTTTGGTACTTGCATCTAATTAAAAAGAAATATTGTGTAGGTTGCTAGTTTGAGGACATATCCAAACTCCCCTTGAAGTTTTGATTTTGAGGAACAATGCACATTTTGGTGTGCTCTGAAGGAGATATCAGGTAAAAACTAGTAGGATTCACATTTGATGTAACACAGACTCTGTTGCTGATTTCTCCCTCTTAACTGCACAACAAAAACATATAACTAAAAAAAGAACGAATTGTCTAGGTCTAGAAACATGCTTGAATAGTAATATTGATGGAAACAATTCCTTGTCATGTTTAAAATTACATTTATCATAATTTAAATATTATTATTGATTCCCAGAAACTTCAGTGCTGAAGAAGTACAATCATTTGGAAAAGTACATCAAGACAAAATGTAGCACAAATTAAAATCCCCAGTATTATAACCCACTTTCAATTTGTTAAAATCATATATTCCTCAAGGTTATAGATAAAGCTTTAGATGGGAAATGTATTTCTTCATAATATAGCTAGAATAAGAGTTTTAACTATCTTTATTTTAAGTTTCTTTCCATACATGAATCAAAATAGACTTCTCATTATGACTAAAAATATAGATTTTTAACTACAGAACCCAGCAGCCATTTTTCTGCTTCTTTGCCCTTTGCCCCAAAAAATCATGCAAAGTCTACAAAAATAGCAATTAATTTTAAAAAATAGTTTGCTTCTTCGAGCAAATTTAAGTTACATTCAGCTGTAATATAGCTATTTATACAGAACAACGCTGCGGCAGGATACTGAATAGAGGTTTGCTATGTTCAGTTTCATTCTGACAGCAGCTGCCCTTGTCAGTGCTAGTTCTGGTCTGTTGCAACATTAGTATCTGGTTTGATATTCATGATGCCATCGGTTGAAATCATTGTAGAAAAGCACTATGCTCCCAGAAGCCATGCCAGTCATTATACACCTATGAAAAGCACAAAATTCAGTTAAAGAGTAAGTCACTTTACATTCACACACAGCTGACTTACCTTTCTTGGACAGACTTCTTCCACCATATCCAGCACCACCTTTGTAAATCAAATGTCTAAGGATACGTCTACACTTGTGCTTCCCAGCTCACGTGGACATACTCACACTAGCTCTCATCGATTTAGCATGTGGCGTAGCTGTGCTAGCACGAGCAGCAGTGAACAGTGACACGGGTTAGCTGCCCTGAGCATCCACCCATGAATTTGTACTTGGGGTGGCTAGCCCTGCCACCACTCACCACTGCCTGTGCTACCACTGCTACACTACTATTTTTAGTGCACTAGCTCCATGAGAGCTAACATACGTCTGTACGAGCTAGAATTCATGCCCCTAGCTCATAGTGTAGATATTGCCTAAGAATGCCACCAACTCAAACTTTAAGGACCTGATGCGATTCCTACTGAAGTTAATGGAAAGACTCCCATTGACTTCAACAGGCTTTGGATTAGGTCTTAAAATTCTCACAGCAATCATGCAGTATATTTAAAGCATTTTATTTCCTGTGTGATTTTCCTCTACTGAATCTGATATGAACTGAATCAGACTTCAGGGAAAGAGTGACTAATACCCATTTTGAAGAATGTATTCCTTCCTTCCTTTCCAGATTGAAGTAATATGGGGGAAAATAATAATTAAGGTCTAAATTTTTAATGCAGGGGTGTACAATTCTAACACTTATGGTCTCATTTCCAGAGATGCTTAACACCCACAACTCCAGCAGGAGCCAACTGGAACTGCAGGTGCTTAGCGCCAGGGAAAATCAAGTCGTAGGGACTCTCATTTTGGGACCTCGAGAATTGAGGCACTCATTAGTGGACACATTTGAAAAAGCAGAGCAAGTTGTTTTGCTACTGCTCTATTACATGGAAATATGGATCAGAGGGGATCAAGCTCAAAGGAATTGTCCTGGCACATCTGGGCACCAAAAGGGGCTCAAGACTTCGATAACAAGAACAATTAACCTTGCATAAAACCAGGGTTACTACACACAGACCACTTCTGATTTTGTTTTCATAATGGCTTTAACTCTACTGGTGAGAGTGCTAATGAAATAGCAAAATGGAGAGGATCCAGAATGGAGAAAACAGGTGTGTAGATTTCAATTCATTCTTCCCCAATTCAAGAGGTATTTAGCACAGGATCTTCATCAAAGAACCAGATGTGCGTACAGGACTGCAACATCTCTATTGTTTATACATATGTGCAGCTTTATTTCATGTGCATGTAAACAATCAGAGTGCTACTATTTGGTATTTAGCACTAAGTAGGAGTATTATTCATGCCATCCACCACAGAGGTATTATGTATTTCCACATCTTTACTATGAGTGAGCTGACTGTTGGAGATGTTTTAGCTCCATTTGAACAGCTATGATCCCACTTGGGGCCATTTTAGAGCAATCGTGGCTGCTGAAGTGACATTTTGGCTTGTAATGTATCAGGAGTTGCTATGTCAGTCATGTCTATTGTCTCATCTTGTGACATTACTGTTAGAACTGGTTGGAAATCAAACTTTCTGTTGAGTGAGAAATTCTGACATTTTGTAGGAAAAAAATTGTTCTGATTTGCTATGAAAAGCCAAAATTTCTAATTTGAGACAATCAAAACATTTTGTCTGTGTCAAAACATTTTGAGAGTAGTGTTTCAATTTCATGTAGATGTTTATATTATATTAAATATACTATAAATGTATACATAATATTAAATCAAATATATAAATAGTAAAACTAAATTTGATTATAATATAAAAGTCAAAACAAAATGAATCACAATGACACTACAGAAATGACACATTTCAACCTTTTCCTGTCTAAAATGTTCATCAAAATCAATAGGTCCCCACTACGTTTTGGTTATGATTAAACTGCATTTTTGATGAAAAACTGTTGTCAAAAATTGTGACCAGCTCTAATTATAGTTATTAGCACACTAATTCATCATATATCGAAGTGATGCAACAGGCACATCAGAATGCCATCTGAGTAGGGCCTCAAAGGTAGAATTTGGCTCCAGCCAAAAATGATGGTGCCAGTCATTTTAATATCTAGAAACCTGCCATTTTCGAGAATGAGTGCTTGTGAGAACATGTACAAGGATGAAGAGGACATGATTCAAGGAGACTGAAGGTTTGCAGAAGTTGAGATGGGCGGGGTTTCAGATTGGTAAGAAGTAGTGGGTTAAAATCTTGATTAAAATCCATAGATGTCACCGTTTTTGTTTTAAAGAGTATTTGATGTAACATTCTGAAATGTGGATTGTGTTATGACTGACATAATGAACATATGACAGGAAAATATCTATCTATCTGGAAACACAAAGATTTTATAAAACGAATGCCTAAATTTTGGCTCTTGCATCCATATTTAGGCACTTCTATATGCTGTCTGATTCTTAATGGCATTGAGGGATTTCATATTTCATTTTTAATGATTATCATTAGTATAAAAAACTCTGCTTCCTGTTTAATCAAGATTTAAAATTGAGCTTTACATTTGGTTTGTGAGGTTCCTAGTGAATGGTTGACTAGCCACAGGGCATGGCTGGCCTCTGCCTGTCTTTGGCACGCTTGAGATATCAGTCCAATTTTGTGTGACAGCTAAAAACACTTAGTCTAGTTTCTTTATTTCCCACTTGGATGCTCATTTGTTTAGAAAAATTTTGTTTGTCCCAGTGGGAGACTAAGAGGACTTGCCTCATTTCATGAGCACTCAATTTAACAGTCATCTCTTTTTTTTTATCCCCAACATCCCAGACAAGCCAGAGATTTTTTTGCCCTAATTTGGATGAGTGTTGGATGAGCACAAATATTCATTTTTTTTTATAATTAGTCATTTGGCCAAATTCTCTACTGGTGAAAATGTGTAAAACTCCATTGACTATAATGGAGCTGAGGCATTTACATCAGCAGAGAATTTCGCCCCTTATTGTTAATAATTTATTAAGTAATTGTGATTATTATTAGGGTAGCACCTAGAGGGCTGAGTCAGGATCTGGCTCTACTGTGCTAGGCACATAGTATGAGAGAGTTTCTGCTCCAAAGATTATTGATGACAAATACAATTAGGAGTCAAAATATCTAAAGGTGACCAAGTGACTTAGGAGCCTAAGGTTATGTCTACACTACATGTGTTATAGCTACGCTGCTGTACTGTTGACACAGTGATGGAAGGGTTTTTTTCTGTTACTGTAGTAAATCCAGCACCTTGAGAAGTGGTAGCTATATCAATGAAAGAATGCTTCCATCAACCTACCTTCCTCTACAGTGAAGATTGGATCAACCTAACTATGTTACACAAGGTGCGAAATTTTTCATAGCCTGTCTCAATGTACCTAGGTCAACCTGTGTTTTAGGTGTAGCCAGGGCTGAGTCCCATTTTAAAAGTGCTTTGGATCCTAAATGACTTTCAATAAGATTTAGTGACTTAGATGCTTTTGTAATTTTATCTGGGGTAAACAAAAGTCTAGATAGTAGTCTGTAAGCTAAAGACAAACTGGATGCAACTATAAACATCCAAGTTATAAACTGGACAAAGCTATGTGCCAAAAATGCACAAAAACCTTTAACCATAGTCGCATTGGCAGGTGTAATATAGGCAGTAGTAAATATGTTTACTGTTTTATCCTTTATAAGAGAAAACAAAATGTAAAAGATTGATGGGAATCTTAGTGAGTGTCTATTTTCTTTTTGTTAATGGCTTTGAAGACCTATAGTTAGGAATATTTTTTTCCTTTGAGGAAAGGAAAAAACAGTACATGTTAAAAGTTTGTCAGAGTGAGATTTCCTGGAATGAGTGTTAATTAACCCACTAAGAGCTGCAACTCTTTAAAAGATTATCAGACCTAAACCATGACCTTTCAACACTAAAACAGTGCACAGAATTCTCCATATTGTCATTGGCACCTGAGATCAAAGTAAATACAATATTGAAAGGAAAAAAATTGTTTACACCATAATGATGTCCCTTTTGCTGTTTCTTTATAATAGTACATTCTATGAAATACTTCTGACCCCCAAACTTTAATCTCACCTTTGGTCATATGACAGGGCCATGGAACGGATTCCAGCATCACAGCCTGGGTAAGCAAAAAGCTGCTTGAGGTCACACACTTGCCATACCATGATGACCCCATTGTCTCCGCCTGTAAGCAGATACTGTCCATCACGGCTCAGCTGGATTGCCTAAAGGGAAATTGCATTAATATTTCTGTTAAAACAACTTGCTTTGCTTTTATTCCACCCTCTCACCTCCAGAACACCCCCTCTGCACCATCACAGCTTTATCTCTGAAGATACTTCATATCAGTAGATACAGCTTTTGAGAAGCAAAAAAGTCAATTACAACAGTTGGACACATAGAACTAAGTTGCCTGGCTTTATAACTGGAGGGATACAAAAAATAGTCTGAATGAAATGAATTTTTTGAATACTCTTTTAATACTTCTAAAAAGGTATGTTTAGCTAATGTGTCAGACACAGAATAAATGATATTGTGCTCTAAAGGTTGGCCCCCGTTTGGGATGAACTGGGGAATTCATTCATACTTTCACTACTTGTCAGAAATAGGCCATCCCAAACTCATATTTATATAACAGAGTATATATATTGATATTACATATAAAAATACATTAAAAGAACATTTAGTTTGCAAAATGAAGCATTCAAACATTAGGAATTGACAGAATGAAGGTTGTTTGTGCACAGGCATCTTTAATTGTGGAATTTCCTAAACTTGAGTGTTGACTTGGCAGCCTTAATGTTCTTTAATATAGGGGGGGAGAGATGGGTTAATATAATTTCCTACCTTTTTTAAAAAGCAAAGTGAAAAAATCAGTAATTGTATCATGTGGCTCCATAGTGACCCCCACACTGGTAGGACATCAGCAAGTTTGGGACTTTTGGATCTAAAGCACAGATCTTTATCGCTAATTGCTGCACTCCTGACCTTAGATCTGTCCCCCTTCCCCTCTGCTTTTCCCCGGCTTGTGTAATCCCCTCCCTGCTCCTCTGCGTTCTAGTTAGCTGAATCATTTTAAATGCAACTTTAAAAAAAAAAATTCAGCCTGAAGCTGACACCCAGCATTGGAAATGTCAGCCAAAGGGTTACAGTGAGGCAAAGTTATAAGTAAATGAAAACAGTCTTATAATGAAAAATATTAGGCAACTGCTTATAACAATGAAGTCCTAACTATTTTAAAATGTGTATGCATAATATTAGAAATTCAAGGTGGGTGAGGCAATATCTTTTATTTGAACAACTTCTGTTGGTGAAAGATACAAGCTTTCCAGTTTACACAGAGCTCTCCTTCAAGTCTGTGTAATCTCGAGAGCTTATCTCTTTCACCAACAGAAGTTGGTCCAATAAAAGATATTATCTCACCCATCTTGTGTCTCTAATATCCTGGGACCAACATAGCTACAACAACTATGCATAATATAACTTTATTGTTTAGTTCTACAATTCCATCACAATATCTTAGAAAATTTTCTTTATAAACAGTTTTGAAAACAGAAATAGTTTCTTTTGCACTTAAAGATTTCATCCACAGTTTTCAACATAGAAAACTATGGGTGAGGTCTTCACACACAAGAGTTTTCAAAAACTATTACACAGAAAGCTTTATGCTATGGTGCCTTTAAGATCTTGTGGCAATCACAAGTATTGTGCACTATCATCTATGTTTCTGAGGCGCTCCTAATTTGCAGAATTTTTAACATATGCAGCACCTGCTCACAAAAACGGGGGGAATTAAAATTAAAATACTAAATATACCATGAATGCAACATTAAAGTGGTTATGTTGAACACTGACAAGTGTAGAAACTAAAGTATTATGGTCTTCACAGTAATAATTAGTCAACCATATTGAATATATGGATTATTATCCATTTTTGTGCCTTATTACTGTTATGATGATGCTAAAAATACTCTCTAAAAAGGTCAGGAAGTGCAGCAGGGCTGAGTTAGGGTTCTTATAAAGTAACTAACTTTTCATAACCTTAGTTCTGAGTGTTTATTATGATGACTTGTTGTTATGGGAACAAACCCTTTTGTTTAACATTTTATTTAACAAAATAGTTTCAGGACTAATGCTTTAAGATAATCATTTTGTATTTACAAGCAATGAAGGAATTGGTGATCAACCCATTCCTGGCAACTGTATTTTGAACTAGGATTGTGACAAATGTACCTAACACTTTAAAAAGGTAGTGGACACGGTAAATCATTTCCAAGACATATATAAATATGGCATAATTAAATGCTCAAACATTCTGAATTGAAACTTGTTCTGAATGGTATAAATGTTCCAACTATCAATTATTATTTGTCTCATTTCTTATTTCCCTCAGACCACAAAGGTGTGTGATGCACCTCCCAAACCAGAAAGAAGACATGTTTGCTGCCCAAGGAGCTTAGATTCTAAATTACGCACAATATACCCAGGGTGCAACAAGGCAATAAGCTAGGAATGGAGGGAAGAATGAGGTAAGATAATAAAATCTGTAGAAAAGAAAATTGCATATACCAAGATAGCTCATCATGAGCTCTAGCAAACCAAATAAAATTATTAAAAAGATTATTCATTAGAAGTAAAATCAATATCCATTTTTTTCATTCCACAAATGGCACTCTCCTGAGGGTATTTTGAAATTGCAATGAAGGCATGACAAATAATTATTTGCTACACTTATAAAATTCAGCTGATGAAAATCCATTAACCTTATGGTCATGGTTCACTTGTGTTTTATACTTGAGGCTTTTTACTGGAGAAATGCTATATTACAAGGCAAATTAAAGCCATTAATCTTTAACTCTTCCACTACCTGCAAATTTCAGTGATTTCTGTGATCTCTTGATTAAATAAAGAACAGTCTTTGAGGTTTTGCCAATATCTATGTCATTTTCCTAAGTCACCTGCTTTTCAAGAAGACAAGTAGTTGATATATATATGACAAAGGTCACCCTGTCAAAATTTCAGTTTAATGACATGCCCCATAGGAGTTAACAAACTAAAGGATGCATTTACTCTCAAGTACTCCAACTATTATGGGAAGGCATGAATCAATTTTACTGTTCAGTTTTTCTCCCAGTGAAAGTTATCCAGGATTCTAATAAGAATAAGCTCAAGCAGTTTTGCCATCTAATCTTTCTCACAACATAAGATTCAGACATGCAAACAAATCCCCATAGCACTCAATTCAAGCAACGTTCTAAAAGCTTCATTTCTGACTTGTACTTCCTTGAAAAGTCTCAAAAATTTGGGCAAACCCTTTAACCTCTCAGATTCTTGAAAGGCAGTGCTTCTTAAAAAGCAGAGCTGTCACCATGACAGCACTGGCTTACGGCAGCAAGAGGCTGTTGGGCACTTCCACATTTCAGGACTCAGGAAAGGAAAATAAATTGGTTCCTTTGGGTGAATGAGTGTACTGTCTTTGTTTAGGATAAAATAATTTTACTTCTCTGAACTGGCTGCCTACTTAGATTTAAATTATTCATTAAGACAATTAAACATTACACGATAGATGTGCTGGGATATGCTGTTAGTCTAAGCTCCATGAAGCAGTATTTTAAACAAAAAACGGTGGAAAGTGATATACCCTGAGTTTCCCCAGACAGTTAAATTTTTCTGGTAGTTGTAGAATTCTGTTCTGAATGTAACTGTAAACTGTTATTTTCATCAACTACATCTTGCAGTCTAAGCCCACAATGACACGGGAAAACACATCAGAATTTTACTTTACATAAGCAACTGCATTTCTGACCCACTATTTCTCCATTTTCTCCCAGCAACGAACAGTGATATCGTCAGTCTCCATAGCCTGTAGGCAGGTCCTACTCATTTTAAATGGTCCTACTTTAATCACACAGTTGCCACTTGCCTTCTAGTATGATAAAGTGCAGAAGCCCTGGGAAGAAGGTTGTGGATTATTTAAACCTAAAATCCTCGTGGGACTGCTGGGGGAAAAACTGTGTACCAGTGGCCATTAGAGAGCAGAACATTCACTGCCTCAAGCAACATTCTCCAAGACGTGGGTACTGACTGAAACACTACAGAAATTGTTTTACCCAGCAAGGGATTTCTAGATATTTTACAGATTTACTAGCCTAGTTGACAATATAATCACAACTGAAAGTGACATATTATCAACATTATTATTGTAAAAAGAAAAGCAAAAGAAAACACTCTGGTGTGTACTTGCTTTAAATGAAATATTAGGGTAGAGGCTAGGGTGGGAAACTCACAAGCATGCGTGCAAGGACAGCAAAAGGTGAAACTTCAGCGAATTGAAGAAAGACTAAAAATGAAGCAAGAATCTATATCAATTTGGAAAAAAGCCTGGGACGGGGCATGCAAATTCTCATGATATATCCCCTAACTCAAAGAAATCTGCATTTACAGTGAATTAAGTAATAAATGTGTGTAATTCAGCATTTTGTGACTATTAATCCACTGCAGAACGACACCGGCTATGGAAAACACATCAAATAATATAGCCTTTTTAAATTGCATACTCAACAAACTATATATCCAACATTTCAAGAAAATGAGGATAGTGGATTAAGAGAATTTAATGTCAACTTGTAAAAAAAGGAGAAAGGCATAGCTGAAGCATTTAAGTGTGTGTATTGGGAGCTCCAGTGTTAACATTAAAACATTTTGTACCAGCTGCATATGAAATCATAAAATGCTAGTTCCTTCATGGAAAGAGTTAAGGCTAGTAACATTCTTTTAAAATATATTTCAATATTTTTTACCTGTTTTGAAGCTAATTTCCTTGATTTTGCTCTCTTTTGCAACACAAGTCTTAACAAAATTATGTATCTGTGGGAGTCAGGTGAGGACAAGGGGTGCAAATTTAAGACTGCTCACAGTTGGATGAAAAACACAGGTAAAGAATTCTTGTAAGACTGTAGGACAGGTGTGTGAGGGTAAGAAGAGCTCAGGAAGGATATTATAAATATTGCCCAAGTCACGTGATCAGACCTTGTAAGGAAAAGGGACGGTGCACAGCTAAAAATAATATTTTTTAAAAAATATCCTTGCCTGCATTAACAACACTTCAGAATTGTTGTTGTTATTTTATTATCCACAGATTTTGGTAATCAACTCTTCACCATTTAGGTTGTTACTTTTTTCCATTGCATTCAGTTTGGAAAATTAAACTACAATGGGCAGTTATATCGAGGTCAATTTCACTTATTGTAGTGCTGCCAACTGCTCTACAAACAAGAAAGAAGACATGGCTCCTCCTCCTTTAAAGAGTTTGTAATCTAAATAGTAGGATGGGTTGCGTGACTGAGCAGTGCAAATTAACACCTGTCTTGCTAGCTCTTCAAGTTTTGTTCAGCGGTGGTTTTATTTTTTTTATTTTTTTATTTTATTTCAGCTCTTTTGTTTACAGTTCTTTGATGGCTGTTGCAAGGTTTTAGGCCTTTTGGAAGAAGAGTATTTTAGGGAGGGAGATGAGAACCACTTTCTGGTTCTCATGTATTAGCATAGTGCTGCTGTGTTTGGATTTTAGAACTGCAGGAAAATATTTATATTGACATTAAAATAAGTCCATAAAGTTATTTTATTAAGCATTGCCTCCACTCCCATTTTTCTTTTAATACAAAACCCCCACTATATTTTGGATTTAACTAAGGCAGCAGTGTTCTGCTTCATCTTTTAACTTTCTATTTAATTTGTAGTCTCTTTTTAAGTAGTTAAATTAAAAATATTTTCCCTTTTTCTTGTTTTGGCTTAGCCCTATGACAGCTGCCAAATTTTGTTCTGTCCATATCACATTTTATTAACATTTTTGAACCAACGATTTTGCATATTAGCAAAAAGCCTTCCTGAAACTCAGCCTTTGAATAATATCTCAACTGAGATGCAGGAATATGGACAGGGCTAATAACACACAACAGCCCTCCTGCTGCTGGAGTGACTGGTCATCTTGACTCTTTAGAGGCTGACAAAAATGTAATATACTGAATTCTCCTGTGTGCGCATACCAGGTATTATTTGTATGTCCTTTTATTCAGAGGGAAAAAACCCACAATATATTGCTGGCTACCTAGGCAGAGCCACTGTAAAGTTAAACATGATTCCATGAGCAATGTCTGAGCCCCCAACTGATCCCTCATATTTCTTGGAGCCCTTCTAAATTTAAATGTCATTAGTGAAATTGCACAGATTTCATTCACCGTTTGCATGGAAAGAAACCCTGAGCAATTCCAAAATCTCAGAATTCTCCAAAGTTTATTTTAAATATTGACATATTCAACCCTTACAATATATTTCTGCACACTTACCCTTATTTTGTCATCTGTTTCCATAGTGGCCTGAAGTTTCCCATTCACGCTGAATACACAGAAAAGGCCATTTTCATAGTATATGATACAGTGGCCCTCTCTTGAAGCCTGGATAAGTTTTGGTCTCAAGCAGTTTTCAGGACCTTCTAATGTCCTCAATAGGTCTCCATTCATAGAATGTATGAGACATGGCCCTTCTGATGAAACAAAATTAAAAGCACTGGTTATTTTCATATCGAATCCATCCAAAGATAATGAGTAATGGCTTTTATTGAATTAACTCAAAATGTGTTATAAATGGAAAATTTAAGGTACAACCTTGTAATACTAAAGTTCTTCACATTGGTAGTCTCATCTCCTAAAAGTCTAGAGTTGCATTATGGTAACTAAAGCAATCACCTACTTTAAGGCAATGTCCACACTACCTCTTATGTCATAACCTAAGCGCTAGTGTGGACAGTGTTACATGGACAGAGCTTCTCCCACTGACATAGCTGCCACCACTCATTGGGGGTGGCTTAATTAAGTCAAAGGGAGAGCTCTTTCCTGTCAGTTTAGAGCAGCTCCACTAGAGAGTTTACAGCAGCGTGGCTGCGCCAGTCTCTTTAGATTTTCACAGTAAGATTCACTTATTTACATGCTTACAATTGCAGCACCTAATTTAGGTGCACAAATTCCTGATATGCATTCACAAATCAGATGTGTACCCATATGCGACTAGCTACATTCTTCATTGGTAATGAACATGGACAAAAACTTTATTAGTATACACACATCAGGTATTCCCCTTGTGTAAAAAGTGTGTGCAGTTTTGAGTGCCAGACTTTGAAAATGCAGCCTATAATAGGAACTTTTGAAACACTGAAGAAGGAAGGTCTCTGTTCCAAGGAGCTCCCAAGAAGGACAGATAAATAGACAAAGTTAGGGAAGGGGGACAACTACAAGCAATTTATGTACAAGTGAACATAATTCATTGTAAGCAGCACAGCAGAAATGGGTCTTTAAGAAAGATTTAAAGTAGGGTCCTTGTAGATGAGCTCAGAGAAGCTGACCCTAACCACTGCAAATTTTAGTTGGGAATGCAAATATATCTTTAAACAACAACAACAAAAATCATTGCTGTTGCCACTGGGGAGTTATCCACAACAAAAACAAAGCACATAATTGCACTGCATTTTTGATAGTCTCAGCAGAGAGCCAGGAATACATAGAGGATAGTTCTCTCTGTATTGTCGAACAACTAAAGGTAGTTAGTCTGAATAAACAAAAACAAGATAACTGGAAGACCAACATGGGGAAGCTGTCTGTGCTGGACTTCTATAGATACACATGAATGGGCTTCAATTTTAATATGTTATGGTCAAAAGAGGTTTTTCAAATTGACTTAAAAGGGAAACCTGTGCCAATTAAAACAAGGTTTTTTTATATGAATCATACATAATTAAAATGATCTCCATCATCCTAGACTGTATTCATCTTTAAACTAGGACAATAACTTTATGACAAAATATAGTTTTAAAAAGATAACAGAAACCCTTTTACCTTTAGCACCACTTATTACCAGACCAAGTTCAGCACAAACTGTAGCACAAACAATCTCATAGTCATGTCCTGTCAAGACAGCTCGGGGAGTGGCAAAATCACCTTCAAGGAAACAAGAAAAAAAGGAATCCTCAGTTATGATTCATCTCTAAAAGCAGTGTTTACAGTAATTCACATATTTATTTTCTTTACCCTTGGAGTTTACACTTTCAAGAACAGATACTCATGGTATGGACTATACTTTTTTTGTTACACTTGAGAATGACTTCTTCCATACTGCTGATAAACAGTACACTAGTAGTACTGCCTTTCAGAAATTCAGCCTTGCCATTTACTAATGAAGATACACACAACAAAACTCTATATAGACAACAACTAGTTTGAACATAAAGGATTCTACTACCCCTCAGTGGACAAAGAGCACCATGCCAATAAATATTCTGTAAATAAGTGTGTCACTATGATAAGTAACAAGGGGAAACATTTATGATGTCCAAGTTGAAGGAAGGAGTCCACTGACTGATTTCACTTTAATCTATTTCCAGTACTGAAATCACAACTATGAGGCTTAACTTAGTTCCTCATAGCCAGTTGGTGCTTTGTCCAAAGCAATTATTTTTTCCAGAATCTGTCTTTAGAGATCAAATCAAACATTTAGGGATGTTGTCAATAGAGGAAAATTGTAAGCTGACATATTGTTATGAACTGTTCAGACTTAAACCCTTTGTCACGACAAATATGGGTAATTAACATTTTCTCTGTCTGATCTTTGAGAATAGTGTATGCATGTGTTATCATAAACTTCTTTAAAAATACTTCAGACCTCATCTCGTGTATTTTCACTGGCTCACTCTCCCAGAATGCCAGTAGTCCATGAAAAGCACAATGTTATTTTTGTAATTACTGTCTAATTATTTCAATTGGAAGCCTTTTATGAAGAGTAAAAATCATTAAAGTTTTAAGTAATATGTTTCCAATGAGGTTATCACAGCTTAATAAAAGAGAACTACAAATAAGCTTTTTTAAGCAGAAAATATTTTTACTTTAAATGATGACTTTTTTTCTGTGGAATGCCAGAGCTATAGAGTCAAGTATCGGGCGTAGCTGTGTTAGTCTGTATCCATAAAAACAACAAGGAGTCTGGTGGCACCTTAAAGACTAACAGATTTATTTGGGCATAAGCTTTCGTGGGTAAAAAAACCTCACTTCTTCAGGGACATCTGAAGAAGTGAGGTTTTTTACCCACAAAAGCTTATGCCCAAATAAATCTGTTAGTCTTTAAGGTGCCACCAGACTCCTTGTTGTTTTTTTAGGGCTATAGAGAAAGATGGTGGTAAAAATCAAATGTTATTTTGATTTTAAAAAATAGTATATGGATTTGCAAAGACACGGAAAGAAGTAATAGTGTCAAGTGATTCCAGCAAGGATAAAGCAGCACATTTGTTGTTCAGATAGCATGATTCAAAAAGTTTTGAAGTAGAAATTTTTTTAAAACCAAATATTAATAAGCACAATCTTATTAATGTGTCCATTCATTTATACTGCACTCTCCAAAGTAGTGTCTGCATAACTTCTAATAAGACACTCAGATTGTTAAAACACACCCTGCAAACAAAGAATGTTTTCACCGGCACAATGAGTTTTCTGTGTGCAGCATGGATGCAGGACTGGACATGTGAAAGTAAAGTTAAAAAGACTTAACTTACTCTCACCAGTGTGCGTTTTAACTCTGACCATTTGCAACAATTCCCAAAATGTCCATGTAGCTGTCATGTTCAAATGGTCTTTTTAAAAAGGTCATAATCCATGATCCCGTATTAAACCAGGGATTATTACCTTTCAAAATATGATTTATTCTGCAATTACTGCTACAATACATAATTTATATTATTGTAACATACAAATTTTGCAAAGTAAACAGTATTTCTTCTTAATAAATCAGGACAATATCATTCTCATATATATATATATATATATATATATATATATATATACATACACACACACACATATATATACACACACTTTGGAGCAGCTTAGTAAGTGATCCCTAATCCCCAAATACATAACCATGAAATGCTACAGCTTTTGTTTCATATGGAGTTTGGCAAAACACACTCAAATTCAGGAAGCATGGCAGACAGTTCAGAAAAAAAATTAAAAGCATAAGGGATAGACTTATGATCAGTAGGTACTTCTCAGCTGATTATTTCACAGAAAGATGGCTATATTGAACTTTCCTCACCTAAACATGGAACAAGCACTTTTAAAAGTGAATGAAACAATAAAGACAATCCATGACCTTGCACAAATAGATTGAAAAAAGTTCTATAAACGTTAATGGTTACACTGGAATCTACGTAACAGCCTCATTACCCAGTATCAAATTGTACTTTTTAGATACCCGACTCTGTCCTATTGTCCCCAAATGAAATGTAAGGCAGTTTTGCACAGTTCCTGGTTTGCGGTATTTTTTAATTGAGATGCATACATTAGCAACATTAAATAGTCAATAATAGTTATTATTTACTACTGTCTTCAGAACTTGCATTTAACACAAATCTGCACAGATAATCAAAAACTTACTTTAATTAAGTTATTAAATATTTTCATAAAACAATAGTTTAAACACTGAAATCATGAGAGTTTGAAATGAGCAGCACCGACTCGGTGTTAATGGGTTTATGCTGTTTGAGTTTAAAGGACATTTAAGGAACTGTTTTAAATGCAGTTATTAGAGGATAGAAGCAAAAATTCAACTGCCACAAGATGTTTACTTTAAATGCTTGTGGTAGTAGTGTTATTGTTGTCTCTGTGGATTAAATGTTATGCATGTCTACAGTACCTATCCCAATAGTATCTAGGAGTTAGGTTTCTCCTACAACACAACATGGACTGATGATATATGTTTATCATAGTACATAGTAAAAATTCTATCTATAATACTTATGTTGCTTTTCATTTAGTAATATTATATTAATATATTATATAAACTAGAATATAAACCCATGTTACCTAGATTATAAACAGTGTCTCGCAAATCCATTCATCCAACTGTTTACCAAATGGCTTTAGTATTAAATAATCGCACATCAATTAAAAAAAGAGAGCAACAATCAGAAAAGTAAATTTACAAAGAAACCTCCAGTTAGGCTATTTCTCTCACTACTGAAAAACAAGTATCCTGTGTAAAGTCAGGCTGGCTCCTTTGATAAAAATGTTAAATATTTAGGGGTTTTTAAGACACTGATTTCCCAAATAATGGGGTCACTTAAAAGCTGATTGTTGAGCAGAACAGATTTCTTTAAAAGCTTTTAAACTGTTACTGCTTCAGAAGATTGTCATGGTTTTCAATAATGCAGAGAAAATTTTATTTTGTCATTGGTTTAAGGGGCACCTCTTCAAACTTTTCTAAATTGTTTTAGGGGAACCAGCTTCTAGACCCCTTTGAAAAGCTGTGGAAATGACTTCAAAGGAAAAAAGAGTCTTTGTCCCTTAAGCAGGTTTACGACCACTGAGGCAAACCCTAACTAAGGGGTGAAAAGAATACTCAGGCATCTTTATGGAGATCCTTAAGGAAGATGAACAAGTCAAATGAGATTAAAGATAGCCCAAATCCTGGTACTAATAACCAAGACACAGCAGTCTTACAGATGTGCTTTTCTCAGCATAGTATATAATAATATCCTTAACCAATACCACTGTTGGAGCACTACTTAAATTTGAATGGTGTAGAAATCTTAATGGCACATTCACATTGTAACAAATGTAGCTACGACTTATTAAAATCATAATATATATAAAACCCTTTTTCCAAAAATAAGCAGGATCTTTTACCTTTAAAGTAACTATTATGTTACTATTACTATATGTAAACTATTCAAATTATGTCAGAGAACTCTCTTGCGTTACAATAAATAATTGCTGCAAAGTTGTTTTCCCATAGAAAATTGCATAAAATATCACTCTTGCTTAAGTGACCAAAGTACACTTTAAATCATAAAACTCAAACTTCAGAAGATAAAAGAACACCACATGATATCCGGTGTGCAATATTTCACTGAAAAAGTGCTAGATGCTTGGAAACTACATTTAAAAAGGAATAGTGAAATTATAACAAAGTCAAAACTTTCTTCCAGTTTTACAACATCCAGAAGAAGTCACTCCTTACAACTAACGAATCACTGTTTAGTGTTTCTGAGATTTCCTCCTCCTAGCCTTTTCCAGGCTTTGGTGTTGTTAAACAAAACAGAATCATGACATCTTAAATCCAGAAGTGAATTCCATGTTTAATCGCTTGCTATGTTACAATGACTGACTGAAAGAATTGACAAATACAGCAAACTCTGAACATTTCCCTCTAACCTGTACTCAATCTAGAAATAAAAACATATCCCACATTAAAATGTGACATGCCCTTTCCTAAAACTAGCATTGATGAGATAATATTATGCAACATATTAAAATGTAAGTATTTTGACTATGGCTCCTTTCATACTCTAGGCTGAGAAGGCAGTTAATTATGATAAGTCACTGACAGATGAACAGTAATTCTCAAGTTATGATTCCATGATTGTAGAGGCTGTAGGGCACTTTTTTAAGTGCAAATTAATTAAGCAATTTTATGTCTTAATATAAAATTATAATTAAATGAAACATCAATTAACCCAACTATCTTTTTACTTACTGCTTGCTAAAATAACTGACTGAGTGCTTTCCCACAAGGATAGGCAAAACCAAACACTTTCTACAAATTTCACAAATTTTTATAATTGGTGTTTCTAATAAAAACTGACAAAAATAATAAAACCTTTAAAATAAGGTTACATAACTGTAAAACCCTAATTATGAAATCTAGGAACTATGAGCACTAGCCTTATTCCATCCTAACGTAAATAAGCAAAATAACAAAACAATCTCAAGGACTCCGATATGCCATTAGACTTCCACATTAGTTTTACAACATATTTCAGAGTTTATTTGTCTCAAACTGATTCCTGTTAAATATCTACATAAATACTACATTCATGGAATTCTGCAGAGTGACTGCCAATATAATAATAAAATTTCACTGCTACACAAATGAGACTAGCTCTTTCATGTACAATAAATCTTACTGAATGACGAGCTATACATATGTTATGAAAGTATCACTGCAATTTTAGTCTGAAGGCTGATTTCTTTTTAAACACACAATTTTTATACTATACTTTAGTTACAAGGTACATAAGAACTCTGCCTTTATGTTATTCTCCACTTCAGAGACATAGGAGTTTTTCCTCCCAAGTCTAATCTTTTTTCCTTCTACTGTTGCATGTCATTTGTTCAAACTTTTTATAATCTCACAAAATGCACAACCTTAAATCTAGAGGCTAATTTTGTCTTTGCATGTGTTACTTAAAAGCCTATAGTTTGCCCAAAGGAAACAATTTCTTTGAGTAAACTCACATTCGAAACCTGAAACAAAATCCAGAAATTTAAATGCAACTGATGCTAGTAACATTTCCAACTGTGGCTAGTAAAGTGCTAAACATAAATTTACTTTATCATGTGGCTCTAGATTACTAATAAGCTTATTACCACTGAGGATACCGAGAGGGCTTATTTCATTCCATCCCTTAGTTACTCCATGCAAACGTTTGACTGACACGGAGTACTGAGTAAGCAGATGATACTAGAATGTAACATTTGTTTGTTCATCTCCCTTCAGAGTGGTTAATTAGAAACGTGAATTTGAATGATTTTCTTGTGTTTATAGACACACACTCTCTTCAGGATAGGGTTCCTTATATCTCTAAAATGGCACAATATAGAGATCAAAAAAAATTACAACCTGTATTAATGGAATATTACAATTCAGACTTTACACGCACAAAGTCTGGACTCCCATGCCTCACAATTCCCATCCTATATGCAATGTGAAGTCTTCTGGAATCTCTTCCCCCTCATTCAGAGTTTGTCAGTTGAAAGTCCTGGAAAGTCTCTTACTCCTCCCACTGAATATGAACTCCTCTGAAATCCCTTGCAGGCATCTGCAGTGCGACCATTCACACCCCCACTGTACATAATATTTTAACATATGTTCTGTACCCAGTTAATTAAACCATAGTCTGAACAATTCAGGAGCACATTTTTTTTAAACCATAAAACTGGATACAGATTTTCAGTGCACCTTATAGATATATTCACCAACTTCCTGCTGAGACCAAGTATAAAGTATCCATCCAAAAAGGAACTAGGAACATTATAAAGCAACTATTTCAATAAAAAATATAGCAATAGTAGGACAAGGTACTAACATATGTCTATTTTTTAGCAGTATTCTTTGTGTTGTTATACCTAAAGATCAATTCCATCACAAAACAAACACTTTTGAGTTTCTCTCTTAATCAAAAAATAATCTCAGATGAACAATTTCATACGATAGTTTAGCTCACTTTAAATCTATCAGTTTCTGCTGTTTTTACTATTTTCTGCTTAGTAGAATACATTCTACAAAAAAAACTTGTAAAATTTTGTTCCAATTAAGAAAACTTTTTAATAATTTAAAACTTTTAAAAATATACTGCCCAACAATATTAAATAATGAGAGCATATACTGTACCTATTTAAAAATCAGATCATATTGCTAATTAATTTTAAAAAAACTTGTTTTATATATAGTATTAGATAGTGTTTTAGTTTTGAGACCTTTCATATTACGACTAGGAACGTTGTAGCATTTAAAAAAACAACAACAACAACAGCCAATGAATGATCAGGCCTTAAAAGAAACTTAAAACTTAAAACTTCTTTTAAAAAGCAAACAGTATTTTTCAACAAATTTAGTCTTCCAGCTAAGTGAAGCTCCTAATGTATATAATTCTGACTATACAAAGTGTTCTTCTATGTACCATAGTGAATTTACATCCTGCAATTCCTATGTTACGGAAATTAATTCCAGAAACGCTTTGAAATGTTTCCTAGCTGATCCTAAAGTATGGTACTTACCAAACATTTTTTTTACAGCAGTGAAGTCTGGTTTTGAAGATACTCAAAGTATCAATTCTAGACCATAAATCATTACTTCTTCTGTTTTACTCTACTCTCATATCTATGTGGTACAGCCTTAGAATTTAATAGTATAGTCATTTTTCTCAGTAATCAAACAATTTAAATAAATGTGATATATTAGTACATCATCCCAACACCATGCATATGGTGCACATTAAGGTTGTATTCATTTACCATATGAATATAATTCCTTTTACCACCATCTATTATTAGGTACAAGTTGTAAATATAGCATTGTTTTGCCTGGAACCTGAAGGCCTGCATTACATCATGGAGCACTAAACATCCTGATCCTTCTGGAGAATTTCATGTATATAGTTTATTGACATCTGAAGCTGGATGCTGCTAACATACCAGCATCAAAAACCTTCTCTCTAAATTTTTCCATTCAGGAAAAAGACAATGCCTTTGTTTGTGTTTGTATAGTGCCTAGAACATTACAGGTACCAAAATATACCACCACCAATTTGATTCAAGAAGAAAACATGAAATTCCTTCTCTATTAGCCAGTTGGAAATAATTATATTACAGATGAAGTACTTAATACTGGAGGACATATTTTTAGTCTGCAAAATTTAAAAAAGAACCTGCTGCATTTGAGAATGATTTCTGAAACAGCTACTATTAGGATTGCAGGTTCTTTAGAGACTCCATAGAGAGACTAATACTTTATTGGCATTATATAAACACAAAATTATAATATTTATTATTTATAAAATATTATAGGTTTGAGTGGAGTTACTAGACATACAACATCACAAGGTTCATCCATCTATTATGTCTTGTCTTTATGACTTAAAGTTATTTGGGGGCAGAGGCTGTCATTTACTGTGTGTTTATATAGTGCTTAGAACAACAGGGCCCCAACCGAAGTTAGGCCTCCATGCATGACATTTTAAAACCACCACCAATACCCCTGTGCCCTTACAGCAGTATAAGTTAGGGTCCCATTCTGGAGGTCAGATACATGCAGGCTGAGCCTCTGCAAAACGCCACTAACTTCAATGGTGCTTTGGAGAAGTGTGTGTGTGTGTGTGGGGAAGGCGGGGGGAGCGGGGGGTGTCCTACCCCTGTAGCTCCAATAGGCCTATGATCAACGCCTATGTTTCTTAAACTTCCATGGGAATTTGGGGTAACCTAGGAATGCAGGAACAGACTCTAAATGTCAGATAGAAATTTAAGTGGTTACTGTCCCTTAAATATATTATTTTGTAGTTACTTTTATGTACCCTGTTGCTCTTTCTTTTCTGTGAAACACACATTCCTGAGCTTGAATTCCAAGTACAGAACAATTTATTATTGAACTTGATAACATTCTAGTAAAAAAGAAGAAAATATTCCATTTTTCTTACAATTACACTTAAAACACTGACACACTCCAGTTTCAGGTTGTACAACAACATTACATGCAGTTTGTGCCTTCTTTTTAGAAGGAGACAAATTATAATACAAATAAAATCCACAAGTTTCACACCAAATTTGTCGAAGCGTCTGTGTGTATTTAATATTTTAAGCAATAGTATTTTGTGGAGGATCAGTTCCCACATCATTTTCACATCATTACCAGCAGATGGCAGTGCAGAATGCTTGGTTATATACAGTGAAAGGCTACTTTGCCTAGCCATTTTTGAGAGACAAAGAGTATATATTAATGGCTGCATTGAAACAGTGCTAAAATAATACTGTTTTTTTTTTTAAAGAAATAATACAAATCATTCAGAGTGTGTGTGTGTGTGCGCATCAAAGTAAATTTATGTATAAAGTACATGGTATTGCTTATAGCAAATATATAAAGGTATGCAGACACAGTCACTGCTTTTAATTCTCAACATGGTACTCTACCTCTCTCACAGCAACACTAGGTTTTCTTAGCAGAAGGAATATAGCGTAAGTCCTCCTCAGAGATATCAACTACAATCATTCTAAACCGATTTAAAATATTTTGAGATATTATAATTTTCTACATGGGCACATATTAATAAAATCAATAGCAGGTTTTGCATTACTGACGTGATTATTTATGGGTGCCTAGATACCATGGTGACTGACAATATACATACAATGAACAACGTGGGTTGACAGACTAAAAAAATTCATAGTACACAATGACTTTTAGTGTAGCTACATTATATACTACTTTTTAAAAAGTCCTGTTCTTACAATTATAGCTATAATTCCAAAATAAATATTTATGTTGCAAAAAGACTTTTTAAAAATCAGATTTTTTTTTTATAATGGCAATAGTTCTCAAAACTGCAGAGACTTAGGTACATGCTTAATTTTACACATGGTGAGCAGTTCCACTGACTTCAAATTATAGAAATATGATTTACTTAAATCAAGAAATATACAGTGTATAAAAATACGCATTAATGTAAGTCTTTGCAGGATTGGGGCGTATGAGATTAGGGTGTCTGACTGCAAAGAAATGATCTATAATGCTATATTTAAATCAATCAAAAGCAGGATATTAATGGGTGATATTTCTGGATTTTAATCAGCAGCAAGAACAGCAATACCTAAATTTTAAAAATATTTGAATGAAACATTTACAAAGTTTTAATTTTCACACAGAAGAGTATTTATAATAGTAGTGACAGAAAATTTTTGTACCTTGCTAAGCACAGTAATTAATATAATAAAAACTACATAGCAAGATACAAAACTTTAGACATGATAGCCTTTGTGAGTTTAAAATAGTTTAAAAATGTAAATCTGAATAGGAAACCATATGATGCTTGTGCACGTTAGCTGCAGTTGTACTGTTCACATAAACTCTTGGTTAAATCCATTTGTCTGGTTTAAATATTAAACCTCCAATGTTATATCCTGCAATATAGATACAACAACCAGTCACAATGAAAAAGAGCTGGAGTTTATTTCTCTAATGTGCCTCAGAAAACTGTAGTTTTAAAAGGGCACTACATTATGATACAAAACTATTCACTAAATGCACTGCTGTGTATTGATGATCTTCACAATATATTTGTGATACATACGGAGTAACCTTTTCAAACTTTATGTTATAACATTAAAAAAGGTAATGTAGTTAGCTTTATTCACATATGTGTAGAAGACTGATACAATAATTCATAGGATACAAAATGTTAGTTTAGTGGCAGCAATATAGCTACCAACTTTATATATTTCATTACTATTGGATGTTTCTGTGAGTAAACCTTTAATTTTATTAAAGCAAATCAAATTCCCAAAGTAGACATGCTTTCATGTCTTTTACAATAGAAAAGCTTCAAAATAATTGTAACTATATCCACAGGAAATTTGAAAGCAACAGTAGAAGGTTCTCTCCATCTACCAGAGGACTGCACAGGATGACAGAAAAGCCCTCTGTTGAGAGCTCAACAATACAAACATTATTTTTTTTATAAGCATGTTAAATACATAAGGCAATAAAATTCACACTCTATACCTAACTGAAACATATGGAACCTCAGACAGAATAATTATAATGCAGAAATTACAACTGTTCAAGGCACAGAGGGTGAAATTCACGTCACTACCTTAATTGGCCTCTGTATGAGTGAAGAATGTGGGGCATTCAAGGATGGTGGATGGAAGACTTGTAAAGGTAACAGGCAATCCCCCAATCTAAGACTTAGTGTGGGCTGTAACCAACCTTTCCCAACACCATGGCTGCTGCCACTCCAGTTTACAAGTTGGAGCAGTATTTGGTGTAAGCTTTGCACCCCATTTGTAAATGAATCCTGTCATCCCTTCTTTTGATGCACCTCAACTGTCACTCACTGCACTAACTAATGTGCACAGAAATCCCACCCCCATCCTCCCCTTTCTGCAGGATACAGTGAGTTCATCAGCATCTTTGCAACATCACTACATCCAGTGCCACTCCATACAGCCCCAAGACCAGGCTAAAGTGGTGTAGAAGGCCTTTGGCTGGCCCTGTATGTCAGAATGAATTTCACCCATATGAGGTGTAATTTTCGAAAACACCTGCATAGCTATCTACTATTAGCAGGTTGTGTAAAAAAAATAAATAAAACGGGAGCCCTGACTGCAATGGCTATATGGTATCAACATCACCATTGACATTTTTCAAAAAGCTTTAAATGTTTTCTTGTTTTTAGATAAGAGTCTCTAAATACATTGAAAGCTAACCACACACAAGTAAATAACTTGTCTTTTCCTCCCCTTAACTTTGCCGTAAGTGACGGTTGTTTCTGTCACACATATCTACTAGTTACTCAAGAGAATGTGATAAGTCTCAGGACTTTCCAAAAAAAATGCAATAGTTACTTCAGATCTGTTTCTACTATTAGTCATTTTTAGAGCTTGCTGGAAATTTTTCCATTAGAAGATGCCAATTCATCAAAAGCAAGACAGCTAGCAGAAGCGTGTCAATTTTGACAAAATTTCATTTAAAAAATAGCCTGACACAAAGCACTTGTACAAATGATTTAATTTTCAAATGTCTTATTTTAGATTATAAAAATATTTCTGTTTAAAACATGTCAAAATCAGAATGAAACATTTTTTATTTTATTGTAATGAAATGTTCTGATTGACTTGGAAATTTTTAAATTTCTTTAAATTTGCCAGACTTGCCAGAAATATTTTTAAAAAATGTTTTCATTCCATTTAGAGCAGGGAAAAAAAGTGAACTTGCAGAATTTCCCATGAAACAGAAAATCCAGTTCCCATCCAGCTCATTTTTATTATTTTCTTGCTGTTTATTAACTAGTCAGCAAGAAAGGCTAATTTATTAAATTTTTATTGAATGATCTACAAATAAAGAGTCTGAATGAATTGCAGACCTCTGTATATTGTTACTTGTAGTCTTTTCCCAACGACTTAAGTTGTTGACAATTGTCTATGCTCTTTTCCTATAGTACTGCATGCATAATCAGGGCCGGCTCCAGAGTTTTTGCCGCCCCTAGCAGCCAAAAAAAAAAAAAAAAAAAAAAAAGCCACGATCGGGATCTGCGGCAGCAATTCGGCGGGAGGTCCTTCACTCCGAGCTGGAGTGAGGGACCGTCCGCCGAATTGCCGCCGCATAGGTGGAAGTGCTGCCCCTCTCCCGAGAGGCCACCCCAAGCACCTGCTTGCCAAGCTGGTGCCTGGAGCTGGCCCTGTTCATAATGTAGGAGTATAATACACTTCATCAGTGATTAGTTCAAGTTAAGTTTTATACAGTAACCTTTTTCAGCACTAACATAGGGAATATGACAGCTAGGCAGAATTTTGCATTAAAAAACCTAAGTAAATACAGTTTCAGACTAACATCCATCTATCTTCACCTATGTCTCTCAAACTGCTGTATAACAAGCCAAAAAAGAAAGAAAGAAAGAAAGAAAGAAAGAAAGAAAGAAAGAAAGAAAGAAAGAAAGAAAGAAAGAAAGAAAGAAAGATGATGATTCAGCCAAAACAAGCAGACACAGGAACAGGACTTAACATAAAATTTAAAAAAGAAAATATATAAATAAGTTTAAATAATATTTATTTTGGTAACACATTTCTTCTGCAAAACAATAAAATGAAGAATTTTCCCATACAGTAGATTTATGGCTGAGCAGTTACTGATGGAAAGTTATTCTTTATAAATATTTTGATATAAATAATCAAATGAAACATTTATTTGATAACCATGCCACAACCATAATGGCTTGTCAGCTTGGGTTAAGTACTATTTTAAAACATTAACAAAGGCAGCCAGAGCTCAATGCTTCCTGAAGTAATGAAACAAAATCAAGCAACTTAGGTGACATGTCACTGGTGGGAATGTGTGAAGGGGGAGTTAAGTCATATTGGTCCACTGAGAGGCGGTTAGAGGAGGAGTAGGGTAGTGGGGAGGAATGGAAGCAGTGCTGCTGTTTTAGATGATTGTTGTTGCAACTCTTAATACTATGGTGTGTAAAGGGGGCCCCTTGAGTGCCCTTTGGTGTGTAGCTGTTATTAAGATTGAATTCACAATAAATAAATAAACTTACATTTTAAAAACTAGAAAAAATAAACGATAAAAAATGTTAAATTAAATGATGGATGTATTGTCAAAATCATACATCAATTTATATTATTAAAAACTACTTCATGGTAACAGATCAGAAACTTTCAATACAAAAGACCAACGAATAACGGATGAAACGATTAATACCTATAGTGCCAATCCTGCATGTGACAATGAGGGTGGAACTCATTTACTTCAGTGGTGCTCCACGACCATGCAGGCGTTTGCCTGTGCAGAGTCACTTACAGGATCAGTGTCTATAAATCTCTGACACAAAAAAATAGACAGTCATATACTTGTTGCTCTTTTCTTTCAGAGACCGGGCTGGAGTTCTCACATTTCTGACAGAATCAGAACTGGGCAGAAACATGTCTTTTGGGTTTCCCTTATAGATGGTTTTGACTAGACACAGAAGTCAATAAAGTTACACCTACAATGAATTTAGACCACTATATTGTAAGCTTGTTGGTGCTGTCTTTTCATTATATAAGTGTATAGGCCTAGCAACAAGGGGCTCCAATTGCTGATAGAGCTTCCAGGCACAACTACAATATAAATATTAAAAAATAACCATTAACAAGTCTAAATAGAAATTGTTGTTGTTGGAAATCACCACTCGGCCAACCTCCAAAGAGACGGGACGACTTTATCGTGAAAAGACATGGCCGCACATGGAGACGGAAGGCCAGGATATGAGAAGAATGGAAGACGTGTTGTGATCGGTGCAATCTATATGAGGGCAGAAGGACCAATCGATCGAGGTGTCAAATAGAAATATCTAGCAGCTATTATGCCCACCCATCAGGTGGAGCTTTGACAGGACTGGCAGGGGAAGGAAGAGACACCATCAGGTGGTCCTTGATAAAGTTGATAGCAATGTGAGGGGAACCCTCTTCATCCTTATGCAGCTGGTTGGGAGAGGTGAAATTGAGGAAACCTTCTCCACCACCAGAATTAATTAAGGCTGATCCTCTGACATTCCTGTTGGTCCACACTCACTTGGTTTAGATATGCACTAGGGCTGAGTGCTCTGGTCATCCACCTGGATGGGCATGTGAGCCACAAGGTCTTGTAACACCACAAAGCACCTTTCATCTATATCCATCTGACTGGAAGCAAGGATGGATTGGAATTTCTGATAATTGCTTCCTTTTTTGCCTTCAAGCAATTAAAATTTGAAATGGATACACTTTTTGTTGTTTTCATAGACTCATAGACTTTAAGGTCAGAAGGGACCATTATGATCATCTAGTCTGACCTCCCACATGATTCAGGCCACAAAAGCTGACCCACCCACTCCTGGAATAATTCTCTCCCTTGACTCAGCTGTTGAAGTCCCCAAATCATGATTTAAAGACTTCAAATTGCAGAGAATCCTCCAGCAAGCGACCCCTGCCCAGCAAGCGACCCTTACCCCATGCTGCGGAGGAAGGCAAAAAACCTCCAGGGCCTCTGCCAATCTACCCTGGAGGAAAATTCCTTCCCGACCCCAAATATGGCGATCAGCTGAACCCCGAGTATGCGGGCAAGATTCTCCACCCAGACCCTCCGGAAAAAGTTCTCTGTAGTTACTTTTAATATCCCATCATTGACCATTGTTACTAATTACCAGCGTCTCAGTATACATCCGTAATTAAATCTTTAAGATATATTTAATTCTTAATTCTATCTTAACAGATGTGGAGGGTGTTGTTTCAGCTGCACAAATCTTTTCTCCTGGAATATGATTTGGGTTTTTTCATTTTTAAGAGGTCACATGAAAGTTTAAATCAGTTCTGGCTACGTCAGTGGAAGAGATACCACAATGATGAGCACAGTATAAATGCCTATATACACAGCTTTTAACTTCATTCTTAGCAACATTTGATAGCACTATAGTTGATATCTTTTTCAAATGTTATTTGCATAGGGTCAAATTCTGCTCTCAGTTACATCCATGTAACCCCTATTGAATGAAACAGGCAATTCTCAGGTGTAACACTGGGTAGCACTGTAGCAAGATATAGATGAGTTTTATTCCATACCTGCCTGCCATGTAGTACATTTTATATTTAATTTGATCTAGAGGGGGGTGCCAAGTGTCTCCCTATTCCCCCACCCATCTGGCCCTTTTGGACATAGCTGGGATGGAGGAGACACAAGCACTAATCTCACAGAGCAATCTAGGAGTGTCCCGGAATTTTGGGGAATAGCGGAATCCTGCTCAGAGAATCATTTTTAGCCCCTTACTGGAAATCAGCTCTGAGAATTGATTTGTGACTAAGGTCAATGGTGAACAGAGGCTTTATGCCCTAAATAGGAGTTGGATCCTCAGGAGCTTATTGTAATTTACAAGAAATACCTCAGGTGAGTAAAAACACTTCCAGTTTACCTGCAGACCTTGTAAATGCTCAGTCCTAAAATTAACTATTTTCAGAGATTATGAGGTTTGTGAACACTAAAAGGAATAGGTCATGAAGGTTGCTATCTACATCAGCTTCCCTTCTGAGTTTCTAAACGCCGAGCCTTTAAATGTATGAAGTCTATCAGTTTACTGGAGTAGCATGTAAACTTTACAAATCCTAAAATAAGGAACTCTAAGAATGTACTTAACATTAAAAGAGATATCTAATGGATTTACAAAATCCATGGACATAGACTGGCCATTTGAGGTGCTAAATCCCACTATAGTAAGTGGTTTGTAATTATCAGAATGGAGCTTACAGCCTGAAGATCTTGAAAACACTGTAGGCAAGACCTGTGTGCATGGAAATAAAGTAATTGGCATAGAGTTCATAAATTCCACAGGATGGGGTTGTAGATTTGTAAAGAATGGGCTGCACTTGTGGACCCTGTAAACATAGTAGGCAACTCTTGCAAATCTTGAATGCTTCATAGCAGTAAATTACTAAAGTGTTTTCTGAACAGAGCCGGCTCTAACTTTTTTGCCGCCCCAAGCAGCAAAAAAAAGTGCTGTCCCTCCGTAACACCCCCCAACACCGAGCGCCACCGAAACCCCCCCCCCGCCTCCCGCCGCGCTTCTGAACCCCCCGCCGAGCGCCACGCCGCCGAACAGCCCCCGCCCCCCGCCACGCTGCCGAACACCCCTGCCCCCCGCCGAGCACTGTGCTGCCAAACACCCCCAAAAAAAAAGAGTAAGTTTGAACCACAAATCTTGCAAATAACTGAAAAAAAGACATTTGATTCTTATTTAATTATACTTCAAATTGATGGTTTAGACCCAATTGTATATTGTTTCCATGTGAACAAGTATAAATTATACTAGATAGAAAAAAGTTTTTTTGGCGCCTAATACTTAAAAAAACCAACCAACCAAACAAAAACAAAACAAAAAAATACCTAAGTGTCTTAAGCCTATTATCTTTTGAGGACCCCAAGTAATTATCATTATATTATTATTTTGCACAAGTCATTGTGTGTCAGATTCTGACACCTTTACTACCACTGACTATGGCCTGGTCTACACTAATCCCCCAATTCGAACTAAGGTACGCAACTTCAGCTACGTGAATAATGTAGCTGAAGTCAACGTACCTTAGTTCGAACTTACCGAGGTCCAGATGCAGCAGGCAGGCTCCTCCGTCGACTCCGCATACTCCTCGCGCCGAGCAGGATTACTGGAGTCGACGGGGAGCACTTCTGGGTTCGATTGCCTGCCGCCGAACCAGCGCGTAAGTATAGACAAGCCCTAGTAGCTAACTCCATGAGTATTTTGATTGGAAGGTAAGATACTACTCAATGGGAGTAAGGGTGTCTGAATCTACACATGTATGCATATTTTTGAATTTATTATACAAGATCTTATAAAGAACAATCTTCACTGAATGGGTAATGTTAAAGTGTTTATTTAAAAAAACCGACACCTTCCAAAACTGCATGTCCAGTTGATCTGTTTAAAAAAAAAAAAAAAAAAAAAAATTCTCTGCAGATCTAACAGTAAAGCCCGCAAAATATCAAGTCAAAAGGGTGAGAGGCAAAATTGTACTTGTAATGTTAAGTATCTCACAAGCTTATTGTAAGGAGTCAGTACTGTGGCTCTATAACATATTTATGTGGTCAAAGCAAGCACTATTTAAACTTCACATAAATATTAAAAATGTTGTACTTTGATTTTAGTTTTACGTAAAAGCACTAAGTACTTCTGTAATGACTTATCTCATGCCACATGCAGTTTACTCATAATATAGGTTTTACTTACCACTTGAGTTATCACCAATGCTATTGGTTTTGCCATTCCAGTACCAGAGCAGCAGTGTTGCATCACGTGATCCTGAGAGAATGTAACAATTTCCTCCAATGTACGATTCAGAGCGGGCAAGACAGGTGACAACATCCCAGTGCCCAAACACTACTTGTATTAGTTTACCTGAAACATATAAAATCTAAGTTTAAAACATCCTGTTAATGATTTTTCGTAGACTTTATTAAACATATTACAAAATGTTTTAGTGGTACTTTCATGAGCAATGTTTATAAAAGAAAGTCTAGATAAAAACTTCAGTTGCTGTTGGTTGTGAAAGACAAATTCATGTGTCAATTTTTTATATCCAGATGGGATGGAAACTATTTAAGAACGCAACAGTCTGTATAGGAGCATAGAGTGAATAAGAATCGATTACAGATTTGTATCTTACTCTAAATCCTGCCAAGCCAGTATGTTTCATTATTCTATATATTTAAACTCATGTTGAAGTCATGAGTTTAAATATATAGAATAAAGAAACATAATGCCATAAATTTGCAATGACGGAATTTATTTTAATGCAGTTTACTGGTGAAAGTAGCAGTTAAAAATGTAAATCTGATGACAGTGCATAGAGGCTCCAGAACAGTTAAGACATAGGTGAATGTGACATGGAAAATGAAACAACCAGCTCTTTGAGCATTTATTTAATTACAAAAAATGCATACAATTCAGAAAATCTCTATAAAATTAAACTTCTGCTTTAGTTTCTCCATCACATTTAATATACTAGCCAACCATTTCTACCAGCTTTCTTACCTTTGAGAACACTTGCAATGCCCATAAAAGCTCAAAAGACATACCTGACAAGCAAAGTTTCTGTCTGTTGTGTAAGTATTCAAGCCATCAATAGTTACATAAAAACGAACATGAAAGGAAAACCTAGATAAACTCAACTTTACTTAGACAGTGAAAAATGTGCAATTCATGGATCTTTAAAAATATGAATATGCTTATTACTTTTTAACCTTAACTTAGCAGGGCCACATTTCATAAGTGTGTGTATGTGTACCTTCACGCGGGTTGGGTTTGCATGTGTGAGCGAACACTTATAAGGCCAACTACAACTGCCCTCTGAAGACCCCCACATAGAGGGAAGGAGATTGGGTAAGAGAAAAAGCTCTTTAAAGTGAGGGCATAGGCACCAGAATCCATCTTGCTGAGGCTACTGGAACCTGTTAATAGCAGACCATAGAGAGATGGGATATATTTAACACCCTCATCAATGATAAAGTAGAAAGACTAATAAGCAAGCAGAAACTGGATATTAATGAAACTTACAAATGATGATAAATTGGGAGGAGTTAAAAAACAAAACTATCCTGAAACATATTATATCAATATAAGGAGAAATGTGGGAAGCTGCAACACTGAATTGACCGAGGGATGATAGTGGGGGGAGACATGACTTTGTACCATGATAAAGTGTGGGGGAGGGGAGAGGGGAAGAGAAGGAAGAAAGAAAGAGAGAGAGAGCAGTACAGTTTGGGGCTGCATAAATAAAAGATTAAAGGTGGAAGATAACAGGTCATAGTTCTTACCTATACTGTTTCTGCTGTGACTGCACCTGGATTATTGCATTCAGTTTTGCACAAAAAAATTAAAACAAAAATAATGACACACTAGGGAGAGAGAGTTCAGATAAAGGGCTGGAAGGACAGATTTATAATAAAAGATTAAAGGTATGAAGCAATAACTACAGTGGAGAAAACCTAACATAAGAATCAGAAGGGTGCAAAACCTGGAAGGGAGGGATATATATATAAAAACACACCTCAGGATATATATAGAGAGAGTGTGGTATATGGGGTAGTGTAATGGGATGAAATTAAGAAAAGGAAAATTTAAGCTATTGAAAAATTGCCAGCAAGATGTATTTGGCTGGAAAAAATCTCCCATGGACTGTGGTGGGAGGAAACCTTGTCAACTTAAGACTTTTAAAACTACTGTAGAATGGACAAAGCACTAGGAAAGTGTCCTTTCTATAGGAAACAATCTTGTTTTAAGAAGGAAAAACTCTGATCTAATACATCTTTCTCTCTCTAACCTGTATGATTCCATCAAGGAGGTAAAGTTATACAATGGATATATGAATGGGGAATTGATGTTTATAATGAAAAATTATTTCTTCATGAGGTTGAAAAGTGACTGAACGTGATAGTGGGACATAATCCTGTTGCAGGCTCACAGGAGGTTATACGTTTTACCCGAGCAGCAAAAATTTTCCTATAACTTGGTGACTCCAGTCCATATTATGTTTTATTATACCATTTAAAACTGTCTTTTGGCTCTAAATGTGCTGCGACATCAGAAGTTACCCCTGTGCTGAGGGTTTTTCACTTAGGTTCCCAGGTCATGTATTTGTCTCAGCCAAATTGCTGGATGGTCAACCATTTTAGTCAGCAAAGCTATTGATCTGCAGAGCTTGGAAGGCAACAGTGAAAAACTTTCAGAGCATACAACTTTATCTCAGGCAATATATTTAATCTCATAAAATAGACAGTTTTTCCTGAACCTTCTATTTATTTATCAATTATTTGTTTTAAATTTTGTTGTGATTAAATTATACCATCTCTTTTCCAGTTGTATCCCCTTAGTAACTACTTGGGGTGATTTATATTTTTGAAACAGTAAGTTTACTCTTAAAGAGCTATGAGTTTAAGAGATTTTTTTCCCCAAGATATTCTATATTTTTAGTTTCTGTTATAGAAAACAAACATTCTTCAAGACTTGTTTGACATCTGCTTATACGTTTGTGCTGCCCTACTAGTTTTACTATGTTATTTTTCAGGGGGTTAAGCTTCACTCAATACAACCCAACCATCAAAACAGAAATTCGTTGCTTCTTTTTATCTTGGTTAAATTACTTACTGAATCTCATAAGAGTTCAACTTTTTTTTTTATTTCCTTTAATACCAATCCTCCTCTCCACACAGCAATATCAAATATTACCATATGCACTAGGATATCCCTTTTTTGACAGAACAAATTTTCTAGTTAATGTTTTATTTGACAGCTGTGCTACAAATAAAAAAATTCAGACTCAAGCCTCTGCACTACTGCATCTAAAAGACTGTCTGAAAATAATTCCCACCACTGGAGGAAAGTTTTATTGTACCTCCGCTATACTAGCTGTAACCAGAAAGCATGATTTACGTTAAAAGTATTTCCTGTTACAAAACCCCCTGAAATCTAATAAGAAAAAGGTTCTTTTTTTGTTTAAGTGCTAAAATATAATTGAATTCAACACTTGTGATAGCTTGCCATTATACATTACTGATCACATCTTTTTCCCTTGCTGCTCCGCCAAGCTCGGAAAAGGTATTTGACTGCTATACTTTTGTTTTAATATTAAAAAAACCTTGTAACTTAATTTATTTAAATTACACTACAGCCAGATTTTGTTTGTGTGCTGGATATTAACAAATTGAAGAAATATAGATAAAACTTTCTGGTGTTTTACAACTTTCTTGGCAAGCATAAGTAATTTGCTTTTAATCATATCAGAATCAATTATGTCAGAATTAAGTTAACTAGTAATCTCTGATTATGACTTAAATACAGTTGCAACGACTTATTTAACAAGCCATTTGGAGATGAGTTACCAAAATAATATTAGTTTCTCATCATGACACTGAAGTCAGTTAGCCTTAAAAGTAAACATGTGCTCACTTTTCAACAATTAAAAAATTAAGAACACATTAGTCAATATATTTTGAATGTAAGGCAAGAAATTGTGTGGAATATTTACCATACCTAGTTATTTTCTCTGAAGATCTCTTTAAAACCACATTTCTGACTTTCACTAAAGAGAAGGACTGAACTGTTAAACTGAAGGTTCTCTGTAAAGGATTGACGTCAGCCAACATACAGTAAACTACTCATTTACAGTAGCAGTCGTGTATTAAATTGCACAAATGACGAATGCCCCACCTCCAAAGTATGCTGGGGGTCCAGTCCAACTGTTCTGTTGTTTTATAAAATATTTTGGTTTGGTAAATGTGAAACACATTATTAACAAATCTATTTCAGTAACGATGAAGAACATATAGGATAATAACCTGCTGGAAGGGTTGATGTCCCAGACATATTAACCCCAACTGGTCATTAATCCAAAGGAAGTGCCCTTCAGTGAGATTGCTATTCCTATTCTAAGGCAATGAATGGGAAGAAAAACATGCATATTTTTTCTGTACCTCCATGATTCTTACCCTCCATGATTGTCCTCAACATAGCAAGACATGGATGTAACTGTCAGTCTGCAGGGATCACACATTTCCACAGAACTGAGGTCCTGCATATTGGCCAATTTACATTGTGTGAGAGAATTCATTCTTCATTCTTTTTAATGGCTCCATTTCTATCTTTGTATTGCACCTTTTGAGACCCTCAGAATTTGAGAGGTTTGCTTTTCTCCAACAGCTTCACTGTGTGACTGCACTTATACACTTCGGTATTATTTCAAATGGGCTCTGCTGTGTTTCTTAAAATATTTTTCTCAATTATATATAAAGCAGAGCAGAATTTCATTCAGGTAAGCACTCAAGAAACAATTAATTCCCCTAATATGCAAAGCTTTAAACAAACTCAGTAGTTTGGTTTTCTTGTGAACCTGTAGAATTAAGCTCAGTGTTTCCCGTAGGTGTTCAGAAACAAATGAATATGCACAAAGCAATAGTCAGCTACTTCTGCTCCTGATAGCATTCTATGCAGAATGGAGTGGGAGGAATTTAATAACAATTCCTGCCATTCTTTGAAGAAGAAATATATTCTCATCCCCCCAAATATGTTTCAGGGTAGTAGTGAATGGATAACAGTACCATGCTCCCCACCTCAAACACATGCATACTTTCTAGGTTTTTCCATTAGTTAAGATTCCACTAACCTGTATCAGTAGAATAGACCCGGAAACTCTTGTCCCAAAAGCCACAAACCAGGATATAACGATTGTCAGAGGTGATGACAAAACACTGGGAATGGACCTGAATGCTTTGGTCTAACAGGTCAGTGATTTGTCTCCTGTGCATACTTGTATTGCTGGCTAAAGAGAAGAATGTGCAAGAAGAGACATGGAGCATCATTGTTAGCATCTATGTTTGTTGAATTCTAACACCTTTGCAAATTGATATGTATGTATCTAAACTAATTTTACTCCTGCCCCTCCCCGACCTCACTCCATCTCCTTTTGTTACCCATACTCCTTGCATCTTGTTTGATATCTAATTGTACAAGGTCAGAAGGCACCAAGGTAATCATCTAGTCCAACTTCCTGTATAATATTGGCCACAGAACTGCCCCCCAAAATAATTCCTAGAGCACTTCTTTAGAAAAACCACTCAATCTTGATTTAAAAATGGTCAGTGATGGAGAATCCACCATGACCTCTGACAAATTGTTCCAATGGTTAACTACTCTCACTGTTATAAATGCATACCTTATTTCCAATCTGCATTTGTTTAGCTTCAGTTTACAGTCATTGGATCATATCTTTCTTTGCTAGACTGAAGAGCCCATTATTAAATATTTGTTGCCTACGTAGATAGTTATAGACAGTAATTAAGTCACCCCATAACATTCTCCTTGTTAAGCTAAACAGACTGAGATCTTTAAGACTATCACTATAAGGCATGTTTTCTAATCCTTTAATCACTTTTGTGGCTCTTCTCTGAACCATCTCCAATTTATCAACATCCTTCTTGAATTGTGGGCACCAGAACTGTACACAGCATTCCAGCAGCAGTCTCACCAGTGCCAAATATAGAGGTAAAATAGCCTCTCTTTTCCTACTCAAGATTCCCAAATTTATGCATCCCAGGATCCCATTAGCTCTTTTGGCCACAATGTCACATTGGAAGCGCATGCCTCGCTGATTATCCACCATGACCTTTGTTGCAGGAAACATGTCTTTCTAGATGCACTGTACAATGCCCAATATACTTTGAGGTATTACAATAATAGCAATTTCTTGTAATACGTATCAAAGATACAAGTAAACCCTTCTTTAAGTAAAATGCAACTGGAAAATATAAAAGCAAATAGTTACAGAAGTACGAATACAGAAAAATATAATGGCTAATCAAAAATGTCTGCCTAACAGAGAAAAAAAGTAGTGCCATAGTAATACAGTACATGTGGCACAATGTTACACAGTGGCTCCCATGTAGAAGCCAACACTATGATTTCAAAAATCATATAAATAGATTGATTGTATCTACCCAAGCACCGATTGCACCTCCACACAACAATTAAAATGAAAATAAATAAATAAACATTGGCAGTAATCACTAGCATTTGTATAGAACTTTACATTTTGAGCACTATACAAATATTAACTAATTAGTCGTCAGAACATCCTTCAAGGCATATATCATAATGCTCATACACAAGGGCTGCCCAGGCTACCTGAATTCTGGCATTTTCTAATCTTTGAGTGTTTGACTTTCCAACCTTAATAGTGTTATTGTGATGTAGTTTGTGTGTATTTTCCTAGGTTTTTAAAAAAGCAAACTGAATAAACAGAAATTCCATCTTGTGGTATCATATTGACACCCACATGGGTCATCAGCAGGGTTGGAACCATTAGATCCACCACATAGATTTCTGCCACTTAAGCTAACTGAGTAACTGAAAGCAACTATAGGTTATGATCCTTTATGTGGACCAGCACTAGAAGGGGAGGAGACACATTTTGCCAGTGGGTTTCATAGATACCTGCTGACAGCAGAGGAATGGTGAGACTCAGGAACTTGAGTTCCATTCCAGAGCACACAGTCCTGCCTCTTCCTGACTCCTGGCTCCTTATCCCAGGCTCATTCTCCTCTCCTACTAACCCCAGTCTCTACTCCCCAGGCTCTCATCCCAGTTTCAGTCTCCTTGCCCAGCATGTCCAAATCTCACTTCTCTGGACTCTCTGTCCCAATCTCCCCTAAACCCACACTCCTTAACCCCAGCCATCTTGCCCAGGCTGTCCCAGTTCTCCCTGTCCCAGCTTCTCATCCTGCCTGTGTCTCTTCCCCACCCTGACCTCCAACTGCCCTTTCTCTCATCTACGTTCCCATCCACACAGGACCCCAGTCCCAGTTTCTCTCCATGGGATCTTTGTCCAAACTCAGTGCTCCCCCCGATGCCACATCCCAATCTACTCCCTCTCCTGCATCCGCCTGCAAGTCTGGCTCTTGCTCCCTCTGCATTTGAATTGGCTAAGCTTCCTCCTTCATGTTGCCTGGACCCAGCAGGGGAGCTACTGAAAGCACAAGAAAGACAGGCTCCCTGTTCTCAGTTCAGGTGCCTGGATCTAACTTCTGCTTGGCCTGCAGCAGCCCAAAGCTACGAATGCAGGGAAAATCCTAGTGCTGGAGCATGCTCACTGCAGACAGATTTTGGGACGGGGGGATTTAGCTGCTAAAATCTAAGAAGTCTCTAAGGAGCATGTACAATCTGTGATTTTTCAAAGGCATTTCACTTGGCCAAATTTGGGCAGATATTCATGTGGACAGCAAATGGCACATGGATGGCAAAAGGCCATCCCCTTGCCAAATTTCAAGCTCTTGCTCCAAAGCATTGGGGTAATAGAGCTTTTCAGTGAAAAGCTCATCAGAATTTTTTAACCTGGGCAAAACAATATATTTTTCACTAGCCTCCTCATTGGAAACTGCTGAACTGTTTAGGCTGAAGTCATCTAAAATAACTCAACTTTAGACAGACACCTGGGACAGAAAATTTCAGCCCAAGTGATTAAAGTTATAAATTATAAACCACTACTATAAGTCCTGCCAAAAGTGAGGTATAAGAGATTACACATTTGAGTATAGGACACTACACATCTGAGGATTTGTAGAAGATCCGTTTGAGAAGAGATAAAGCATGGTCTTGTAGTTTAGGCACTAAACAGATTCAGGAGATCTGGGTTCATTTCTGCCACAGACTACAGAAAGTCATTTAAAGGCTCCCATTGACTTCACAAGGATTTGGATCAGGCCTTTAATCTCTTTGTGCCTTGGCTCCCCATTTGTAAAATGATAACACTTCCTAACCTTTGAGGTCTTGTATGCTCTTATTGTAAGCAATTGAGAGCAGGGACTGTTGCTTATTGTTTGGTTGTACAGTACCTAACACAATGGGGCCTTGATCTCAGCTGGGTCCACTAAGTAACAACCTCTAGAAATGCTCTATGGAAAGACCTATATTACTTTGAGAAACAATGGCATTTATAAATTCATAAATAAAAAATTATAAATTCATAAATAAAAATTAGGGAATGGTCAATGTGCACTTCCTGTGAATCATTTCCTGTGCATATTAATTTTTAAAAGTAGTTAACTATTTGATAGACAAATCATACCACGCTACCATGCACGTGATAGCGGAGAGTCAGGCAAAAAAATAATTTAAAAATAAGTAAACAGTCTTGGTTTTTAAATGGAATTATAATTGGTCAGTTCACGTTTTCATTCAATAAACTATCAGCCTGAAATTGTCAGTTTAAAAAACAGAGAAATTATGAGGCTTAAAAAAAAAAAAAGAAAAAAAGTTATTTATTTATTAACCTCTCAAATTAAAAATGAGGGAATATTTCTTTTCAAATTTGTTTTGTTTTTAAAGTGCCTCCAAGGCAGAATTATCATGTGATCATGTGCCAAGTTACAAATCGTGCTGAATTAGAGCCAAATTGTAATCCTCCCACCCAAAAATAAGGGTTTATAGTATGAACAACTGAACCAACTATGCTAATATGAAAAGCACGACTATAATAAACTAATCATTTATTATAAAGATTCATTTAAATGAAAGTGAGACTCTTTTCTCTCCCCTTAAAAACACAGACACACACACTTAATCACTGATGGTGATCCAAAAGACTGTAGTGCCCTAGAAAAATGAATACTAATATCTTAACACTAAAACTGGCGGAGCAATAGATTTCAACTTTGGAACCGCTTTGCAATTACGCATTAATCCCCTCAGCGTGAACAGCAGGTCTATGAAGAAAGGATTGATCTCCTTTAACGATGAAACCCTGGCACCACAGTTTTATTTTTTACAACACAGTGCTGTTAAGAACCCCACTGGTATTATGAAAATTTCCTCGGCAAAGGAGCTCCATCAGATTACCAGTGCACCAATTCATCATAACGTGCCTCGCTCCTGCTCATCAACAAGTCTGAGTGATGAAAAGATCCAATATTATCCTGACAGTACTTCATGCACATTCTCAATCACACATTATTACAGCATCCATATTAATTTTCACTGACACGCGTCCTAGGCCTGTTCAAATTAGGCAAACCAACGAGGGGGAGTTGATGAAATACCAGCATAGCCACAGCTCATTGCATTCCAATTTGCATGCAAATGGTTTATCAGGAAAATTCCATTCCCAGCAACCAGCAAGTGAAAAACAACCGTAATCTACACTTCAGGGCCACCATACAGAGCTTAATGAATCGCAAAGAGAGAAGAAAGTGACAGACCTATGAGAGGATCGATTTCCACTGGCAGCTGGTATGGCTGGTCCTGTACAGCACCTTGATGAGCTGAAATTCAGGAAAGAAGATTTTAAAAGTCAGCATTATTTTCATATGTTGAGCCACATAAAAATGATAAATCAAATCCTATATGCAACTGTTTAACCATTCAAGTTTCTTTCTTGATTGAATAAAAAAATTCCAGGCGCTTTCATGGGCTGCTTATTAAACATTTATTTTAGATTAGTGCTATCCTGAATATGTGCCTTCATCAATGGCTCAGATCCCGAGCCATAAGCGATAGCAGATGCTTTACTGGCAACCTCTCATGTCACAACAAAACAAAATTAAGTGGTAAAGAGCACTGAAAACAAAATGTGACAACCATCTGCTGACTGTAGCAAATACTATTTTCCCCCCTTTTCAAAGGGTTGCTTTGAACAGCAAAGCATAACGGACCTTTCAGAAAATTTCAGTTTGTGATGGAGACAGAAATCTTCAAGTGACATAATATTTAATGTTTCATCTATCATTGAAAAACATTTATTTGCAAGTTTTAATAAAACTAAATAAATAATTCTGCAGACCAACATTTTGTCTAAATGTCCAAGCACCTGGCATGTCTCTGGAATATTTACCTTCTGGATTTTACTTCAACATTAGTTTTCCACAGCTCAGTTAAAAACCCCAAAACCCTCTTGGAAGAGGAAGCTAATATAATAGATAAATCATAGGTGTAACATCTCTCATTTCTCCAATTACCTTGCAAAGCATAGTTTTATTATAAAACTTAATATCATCAGATTGATTTCATAGTTTAAATGAAACTCAACAGCAGTGCTGCAATGAAACATTAATATTTTATGAAACAGTGCCAGTTCCAGCCCTGTATAGATGTGCTTTGTTGGACACTGATGTCATAAACTGGTTGATAAAGCCACCAGATTGGTTGAGTGAGGCAGGTGTGGGATCTTAAATAGTAGTCAGTGACAAGCGATTACTTGCCAACTAAACATGGTTTGTCATGACGACTCATAGTGCAAGTATTCCCTGTGGACAGTGCTATGATCACAGTGGGAGATATGGAATAGTTGTAGTACTGGCCTCCTACACCTATGCAAAGCCCAATTTTACTACTGGATTTGAAGGTTACGACAGCCAAGGCTAACTTCAGCTCCTTCCCATTCCAGGAAGACATATCCGGCTCCCTCAAATGTGACATTTCACAATAACCTGGCAGTAGTGGTCAGTGTACTAGCTCTCAAATGAGTTTTTGAAGTGTAGATTTTTCTCTGGCTCTCTGCACAGAGAGAACACTTTTGAAGTGCCCGACGGTGTATACAATGACGGTGGCTCAGAAACCTGTCTTACTGTGCTGCCGTTTCTAGAGAACAGAATATGGAGGTAGCTGTCTGTAGGCATTTGTTGCTGGTAAATAGATCACCAACTAGTATGCCTATGGAGAAGCCAAAGCAACGCCTATAATTTTAGAACATCCACCAGATATTTTTTCCTGTACATGACTGTTGAATTTTATGCATTCTTGTAGAGATTTTTAATCCATTGACTATTGAAAGTATGTTTAAGGTCATATAGTAGTATGGGAGGCGGTTGTCATATTCTTTCCATCCAAATGCTGTGAGTATTATCCACAGTTTTCAGTCACGTCTTTGTCAGCTATATAGACAACATATTTTGTTTTAGGTTTTTTTAGAGCTTCTTAGGTGTGTGAAATGGTGCTGGAATAAGGTCAAGAGTTTTCCACTTGGACATTGTTGGTCAGTGATTTACAACAGCTGGAAAAGAGCATTGGGGTCATCTGGCTTTTTTCAAAATGTAATCAAAGGGATGTGGGTCCAAATTTCCTTGCAGAAAATCAGTGATGTAGACATTAGCCTGGTCCAAACATTAAAAGATTATCCTCTATTTAAACTATTTGGGAAGAAGCTGTATTTTTCTTCATAGAAACCCTCCGACCAGCTAATAATTTACTGCAGTGCCAGGAGAAATGAATTGCTTTTTGTGGCTCTGGCTTGAGGCTGCTGTAATTATGGACTAGAGGATGGGTCCCCCTCAAGGATTAGAAAATAAAGGAATTCAAAACAAAACTAGCTATATGTTAATGTCCAACAAACTACAAAAAGGATCATTAAGATGAGTGGTTATGTTTATGGATATGTTGTTTCTTTTTTTAATTGACAAAGACTTTCAAGTGTCTAGAGTTTTGGATTTTTTGGGTGTCCAAGTTGCAGGGGATGTGGGCATTCTAAATATTTTCAGTTTTGATTTCTGGTTGTGGTCTTCATAACTAGCTCAGGAAGTTGTGAATGCTTCTGTGGCAGCAATACCTCCCAGACATTAGAGAGGTTCCTACTTCCATAATCTGTCCATAATATGGGCTGAAAATGACGTCCAAGATGGACAAAAATCTCATCAGGAACAAATGAGAACTGGAAGCCATGTTCCTTAGGTACTGGACAGCACTGCCTTGTGCTTTACAGGTCCTTTGTGCTGAGTAACTGTTAGGAATATATTTAGCCTACTGGATGCTTGCAAATGTTTATGATGATAATAAAGTGATGACCTGTTGCTTATGTTTTCTTGGATATTGCCCAATGGCTTTGGTAAATAACTCTTTCTCCTGAATAACTTGCTGCTTAGCAGAACTTGAATTGTAGTGTTCAGCTGTACTTTAGAAAGGTCATCTTTGTCTAACTGCAACGAGTACAATGTACCAATGGACTGGATTCGCATTTGCAAACAGAAATTTAAAATATTTCTACTGCCGATTTTGAAACAAAGCCAACTGAAAAATACCACTTGGTGGTGGTGGAAGTTTCTAATGCTAAAATTTCTTTACTTACCAGGAAGGTTATGCCACTTGTTCACAGCAAATAGCCTATTAGCAGTGACTGTGATCACAGCAGGAGTTGCCAGACCAGACTGGGTGTTGGCTGCTACATGAGCGACAGGGGAGTTGGATGGGAACTTTAGGACCATGATAACATCCTGTTGAGCTTGGTCTGTGAACATCAATGGACTCTGCAGGAGGAGATACTGTTGAGTGGGCAAACAAGAACCCAAACACATGGGAAAAGAAAAGATAGGGAGGGGGAAAGAAAGACAGGACAGAACAAGAGAAGTAAGACTGAATTAAAATAAGCAAGAACCAATAGCAGCTGCAAGTAAAAGTAAATGAAGTAGCGGTAAACAGGCTAGTGGAAACAACTATTTTGAGTGGACATCCTTCATGTATGCTATTAAGGTAGCAGCACTGCAGAAAAGGAAAAGATCTAAAGTTAATGTTTGCTGCAGGTTCCATTAAAAAGTTTCCAATTGCCTGTCTCTGGCAAATGCATTATCTTCCATATCAACAAAGGTAGCACATCAAGGAAAGCAATTTCAGAGAAGGCCATAACCAAGAAAGTGAGCAATTCCTGCTCCCAGAGACCATCAGAGGCTCCATTTAGTTGGCAGACTAAGATTTTGACAAGCCAAATGAAAAAAAAAAAAAAAAAAGCAAACATAAATAAAATATATGTGCATACAGTAAATGCATGCAATGTGTGTATTTATGTTGTACAGAAATAAGACTTAAGCAATACACAGACAATATAACTGTGTTTTTAAGCAAAACATAATTAAACAATTATAAAGGAAACATTTATAAAGTGGACAGAATTACACAGACATCACCCCATTATGTTGCAAATACCTTTGCTTCCTACAAAAGCCAAAGAGAGGAAATAAATCTAGATTCTCCCTAGTCCAAATATAATAGTTTTGTTTTCAATGTAATTAATTAGAAAGTTTATAACTAAGACCTCCAAGATCACTGAAAATGTTAAAATCAAATATTGATTTTCATAAATTTGGTAAATCCATGTGATTTGCATGTTAAACAGTTATCGAGCTGAGAAAGTAACAGAACTTAACAAGTTTGTTTTCACTAATATATGGTGCACCAAAGTAAGTAAAAGCTATGATGACAGAGTTATTATTGTACTGTCCAATCTTATCCATATTCCTTTAGTATTTCTTCCCAATAACTAAATTAATATATTTATAAAAATATACTGATCAGTACACTTGGCTGTTTTCTACCTGCAATGTTCCAGTACATATATGCATATATAAATGTGTATGTAAGTGCATACATTTAATATATATTTATACAGAACTAATACAAGAAATTAAATATATTTGCATTTTTATTATCACGCCTTTTAAAAAAGTTATTAAGAGTACTTTGAAAAACATATTGCACTCTGAATTCCTATTTAGTCTTTGCATAAAGGTGTAAATAAAAGCAACTAATAAGCTACCCAGACACCCTTCTGAACAAGTGGCTAAAAGCCAATCAATATTATGAGTTAATCCTCCCTGGATGCTCATTCAATTAAAGGTGTCAGTAATGCCTCATCTGATGTGGCCTCAATTAAATCCAGCTATCTGATGGTGTGAAAACACAGGGGGATACAGCAACAGCAGCAAAACCAGACATATAGGCAGCCTTCGTGTGACTGCTAATTACTACACCTGGTGTATATTATGGCTTGTGCACTTAACAGCACATGGTGGCTTTAATTTCTGCTGTATTCACACACAGAAAAAAAAACACTGAAACTTTAGTGAATAGTACAGTGATTACAATGATAAAGCATTCTTATGTGTGATAGAAAAAAGCCCCTCCTCCCCATATAATACACTGTAATCCCAATTTTTTCCCCTCATGGAAGCCTTACACTGTTTTTTAAATTATTAGAATAACAGTTTGTAAAATTATATGTTAATAACCAAAGGAGATGGTAAAGTAAGAATGTGAACCACAACTTAGTTTCTATATGTAAAGCTTCAGAAGTTAGATATAATTAACTTCATGAAATGTAACTCCTTTCATTAAATGCCCAATATTTACTAGGGACATCACATACTATACTCTGATGAAACTGTACAGTCCTTATTACACAAACTGCTTGGTACCACATCAAATTTATTCAGCTAAACCTGTGAGTCAGTGACAAGGAAGTCAATAGACACAGGCTGGTAGTTCATGAATAAGAAGTTTAAGGTCTGTTAGGCTCCTTTTGTACATGGTGTGTAAGTAATGATATATAAATTTTAGGGGGTTTTGTGTATTTCATTCAAAAACTCTTTCTGTTCAGGAACATTTTTAACCCTAATAACATAAGTTTCACAGACCCTAAAAGATAGAATTTCCTTGTTTACACTTATTTTTAAAAACCATCGACCATCTTTGACTATTAAGGGAATGTAACATATTGAGACTCATGAATTAATAGAATTTTTGGTTCATTCTGTCACAATATAATTTAACACACTTAGTTCTGAATTCTATGATGATACAGATGAAGTTATTTTAGACCCTGGGGCTGCATATGGCATAAAATGGAAAGTAATAAAAAATAATTGTATTAATAAAATTATATTTACAAATAAGTAGAGGTAAAATAGAAAGCATGTTAATACTCAGTGCCTGGATGTTATCATCCTAGTGTTACTGCAAAACACATTAAAACAAATTCTTCACTATGCAAGTTTCAGCTCAAGAATTACTAGTTTTTAAGGGGAAAGATTATGCCTGGGGAAAGGATTAGGGACTCCACCTCCTAAATCCAGAGCTCTTAGGGAATCTTTCTAAGGCTGGGTATATTCCCTTGTTTCCAGTCTAACTGGCTCCCACCAGCACAGATACCCAAGGAGATGTATATTTCCAGGTACCCCCTTCCTCAAGTACCAGCACCTGGCATCCACCTCAGGAGTTGGTCTACATGATAGAGCATAATGGCTTCCAGTCCTTCCCGCTCCCCACCCCTAAATCTTCTACACAGGGTTCAACTTCTGGGGGCTCTTGTCATCCCCATAACATTTAACCTGACTCCGCTGGTACAAGCTCCCTTCCATTCAGAGAAAAGAAGAGAAGCATAGGGGCCGCAGACACTAAGAGCCAGATCCTATAAGGTGCTGAATGCAATCTGAGAGGTTCTGAGACCCCTCATCTCCACTGATATTCAAAGGGAGTTGTGGATGCTCGGCACCTCAGTATAATCTCACAGGATTAGGCTTGAAATGCTGAAACATTTGGATCTACGAGTTCTAAGACCTTAGCAAATTACACTGACAAAAGTGTTTTTAGGTAACACTGATAAGTTTCTGTACTGTCAATTGGCATAACCTTCTTAGCAATCAGTGAATTAATAGTCAAGTATTGTGTACAATAGCAATGACTGACAGTTGTGCTTATAATTCAATGCACAGAATCTTAAATTCCCCCCTTCCCCCACCCACACACACCCAAAAAGAAAAAAATCTGAACATTTAAAGCAACAGTGCAGAAATGAATACAAGTGAATGGGTCACAAAGAGTTAATATGATACATACCACCTGCATGGCAGAACTTCTTGGAGGATGTGGCTCTATGAGTAGTTGGGAAGGGGTCTGTCCAAAACTTCGTATTTGAGCTTCAACAGCCTGGAAAAGGCACAGGCAGGTTTGCATGTTAAGAGGTGCTAATTACAGGCAATAGAACCATAACTGTCACCTGAAAATGTCATTCCACACTTCTGGCTTGTTTCATGTTGAAAATCAACCCCGTGTGTTCACTGTGGGGCTAAGTGCTTGGCACTGGTACTGAGAATGAGGTAATCATTTTAGTACTGTGGATGCTATTTCCATGAGAAATGCTGCAAAACCTCATCCTGCTCAGTGATATTAAACAGAAACTGGCTATTATAATCAGTAACCCTCCTTATTGGCTCCATTTCTCCTTTCTAACACTGGCTTATCCTTCTTACGTCATACTTCAGGAACAAAAGCTAATCTTTTACAGGTACTAAGAAAGCCTCCAACTTTTTGTTTAACTTCAAGCATCCAGTTTCATGTCAATAATTAAGACAACAAAAAAGGGTAACATAGCATGTATTTTTTCAATATATTTTTATAAAAAAGGAAGACAAATTAATTGTAGGGTGCATTATACTACTAACAACCAATAAGAATGTAGAGGAGATAGAACTGGAAGACAAAAAAACAGCACAAACTTTAAATAAGTTCTACCATATACATTCATCAAGAAATATTTTATTTAAATTGCCAGAATCTCTCTCTAGATACCTAATCACTTGAAACAGTCAAAGGAAATGTAACCTTATTCTATTGCTATTCTTTTAAGTTAACATTTTGAGATGCAAGAACCCTTTACCGCCTGCCTATGTCTGTCCATCTAGATTTTCTGTGTTTGCACTATTGGTCTAAAAGAGATTAAGAGATTTTGAAAAACCTTAAAGCCTGATTTTCAGACGCACCCATCCTCTGAAACATCAGGCCCCTTACAGTGATCCAAACAGAGTGCCCCAAAATCGAAGCACCTATAACAATAGTCACCTTTGAATGTTTAGGCCATTATGTTTATCCACTTCAAGGCCTCTATTTTCTAGTTGCTTCACACAAAGAACCCTGACTGACTTCCACAGAAAAGGCCCTTAATGCTTCTATGGCTTACCTGGCACTTTGTATTTTTAACCACTGGTTAATATTTCTGTGGTGTGATAACACCTACAGTGAATTTTCACTAGCTCATTCATTTCAGATAAGAATAAATTACTACTCAGAGAGATGACATTGCTCAGTGTAGAAACAACAAAAGCAAAAAATAAACGCTATCTGAAGTTCTCGCTGAAGATTTGAGGTTTAATTAGACAGTCATCCTTATAGATAAGAAATGTGCCATTCCAAAACATTTGACCTTACTGATAAGATACATTTTTTTTTGATGTATTTGAATAAGCTAAAACAAATGTTGCTAATATGATGGGGACAGATTCTGATACTCTTACTCGTTGAGTGCTCCCGCTGGAATGATTTCATCGGGACTGCCCAAGGAGTAAGTGTCTCAGAATCTGATCCTAAGCGTATTAAAGCTCAATATCTTAAAACCCCAACTTTTTAAAAACACACAAACACACACACACACACTCTTATGCCGAGACCCAACGGGCACTATCAAGCCACAACATAATCGCAGTCCAAAACCAAATTGACATATCTGCCAACTGGTGATCAAACACTGCAACAGACTAAGCCAGTTAGAGTCCCTACTCTCTAGTGGTTGGACGTGCTATGTTCGAATGTACTCACAACTGCAATGAAAAGTTAGACCTTTATGGATAGCAGCTCTCTTAGGTGAGCCAGAAAGGAAGAGGTAGGAGCAGTGCTAAGAAATCCTTGGCTGCAGTTTATTATTTGCATATGAAACTATGTAGGACAAAGCTGTAGAACCTATATGAATAATGAACTCCTTATAAAAGATAAGGCTCTCAGATATAATGCAAAATAAGTAATTTGTTCTTGAGCCAAAACTTTGTACTCTGACTTTTAGCCAGAAGTGAGCACTAGTTACAGTGCAGGCTTCCTAATAGATAAGATGCTTCTGGCCTGTCACTTTCCTCTTACATTGTTTCACAACAGACCTACACAAGTTCTGCCCTTTCCCACATCACAATCAACATGCAATGCCCAGAGGAAGGATGAAAGAGTGTTGTCACACCCAATGTTCTAGGTGCTTCTTTTAACAGCTATCCCCATTATAGGATGGCGCCACTACATACCACCCTCCCTGCACAGCATCAGGACTCACAAAACCCCCCTACAAAGTACTGGAAACAGAAACTAACAAGTAAGAAAAGAAAATATCTACTACAAATGCAGAACACTCCACCTACAGCCACCACACACAAGACCACACTGAACAAAACTGCACTAATTCACACCTTTAAAATGTGCTGATCAATGAAAGATCAGTGGTCAAGCACCTATTCTCCAGTCAAGACCACATAGCAGTTAAGACTCCCACCTTCACTCAGCAACACAGGAACTCTGTTAGGGTACATCTACACTACAGCGGGGAGTCGATTTAAGATACGCAAATTCAGCTACGTGAATAGCGTAGCTGAATTCGACGTATTACAGCCGACTTACCCCGTTGTGAGGACGGCGGCAAAATCGACTTCTGCCGCTTTTTGTCGGCGGCGCTTACTACCACCTCCGCTGGTGGAGTTAGAGCGCCGATTCGGGGATCGATTGTCGCGTCCCGACGGGACGCGATAAATCGATCCCCGAGAGGTCGATTTCTACCCGCCGATTCAGGCGGGTAGTATAGACCAGGCCTTAGACAACACTGTATATCCACTGTTGACCCACACAATCCTCTCAGGATACTTAAGATATCACACTCCCATAATACAAAAGAGCACTGGCAGGGCAGCCATCCTCTTCCCATCCAGCCTTAAAATGCAGAAGAGGATCTCCAGGAGCTGCAAACATTATTTGAATATATCCACTCAACCTGCATGTCAACAAACAAAAGTCAGACTTACATCCTTCTAATCTACAGACCTCCAAACAAAAGGTTTCCTGTTGGAATGGACAGAGATGCTGATCATTATGATGGTGACCTTGCCAAGGATCATTGCCCTGGAAGACCTCAAACTACATGCAGCCCCACACAAACACTTCCCTGAGGCTATGGCCCAAAATCTCCTATCAAACTCCAGGCAATTTCTGGACTATTCATACAACCTGGCACACACTAGACCTGATCTATGGATTAGGAGTTCACAAAAAAATAGCTCCCCTATCCTGAGTCAGGCACATTTCCTCCTCCAACCAAAGACAAAATTCCAAATACCCCAAAAGTGCAACAGCCCTGTTAGTTAGTTTATGGAACCATTAATATTAAAGTCATGCCCTACCAAATAGCCAAGGAGAACAAGATCTGTTGAAATACTATAACCATACACACAGTACAGCAGCCATAGACACACTGACACCACAAATGACCTCTTTTCTCCTATTTCTATGTTCTCTGAAGATCTGTGACAAGTGAAAAAGGAGGAAAGAAAATGTGGGCACTGATGTGTAAACTGAAGGCAGTAGCAGACAGACTTCAGCACAAGAAATGCTTGCATTCCTTTTCCATAACTGTGAGGGAAGGCAAAGAAATGTTTTATTTTCAAACACCTGCAGCCTTTTAACTACAACTAGGAGAGTTCTTCAGCACAGTGAGTCACTTCATAATCCCTAGTTACCTCCAAAAATCATTCCAGAAGCCAGCATCACATGGTCTGAAGAACTGTAAGCTATTGCATAGCATAGATCAACTGAATCCAGGATGACCTTCCCAAACAACAGGAAATGTATGATGTCAGGACTGGAATTAGTCTTTACTTTTCCCATTTACATAGCAAAAGAGACACTTGAAGTAGTACAGGGCATTTTAGCCATGAGTTGCAACTCAGACTTCTGCTCCCCATGGTAAGGGAAGATCAGCCAGGATCACATGTAGCCTCTACTGACAGATAATTAATGTCTCTTTTGAAATGGAAAACTTACTACTCATCTTAGAGCATGCAACTGCTTAGCCAGTAATGAAGAAGTCATCACCTGATCTTCTGGATCTAGCAAATTACAGCTCAGCATATAACCTCACTTTCCTGGGCAATTTTGATAATGGCTTTAGTCATGCTGATGGATGACTTCCTCTTCTCCATTGACAGTGGGATGATATGTGTTCTTGCTAAATCTCTCCATGGCATACAGTAATGTGGACAATTATGGATATTAACTATTGTAAATAGAATTTAAGGAAATGATGACCGATAATTTAAAATATTTTCACAGTAATAGTTTTAGAATATTTTAGGATAAAGCTTTCGTTGTGAGATATTAGTTATCAAGCTCCCATAATTTATTCATTAAGTAAGATTAAATTTGTGTATCTAACATGGTGAAACTTTCTTCAAGGCGTCATGTAACTGGAAAGAAACAACCTTTGTTTGAAAAATATCTGTTAGTACCACACATTTTTTTATCTCTGAAGACATGTTGCATACAACAAAGTAAAAGATAGCATTGTCCAACATTCTGTTTCACTGCTTCTCAAATATCTTAGTAAAATAACCTTCTTCCTGTTAATCTTCTATAACAAATAACTTAGGTATGGTCATAATTGTTCCAGATGCTGTAACATAGTAATAAAGTGAAACAAGTGATACAAATCCTTTACAACAATCCACATGATGTGTCTCTCAAACCACTTATTTATATCACAAAGGATTTTTCACATTAATTAGAAAACCTATAAATTAATTTATAAACACAAGTATTATGAGCAAAATTTCACCAGTCAGCGGATTCCATTTGTTTATAATGGTAACCATTTGCTATATATTCCCAGTCTTTTCTTTTCTCCCTCACCTCTTTCTTTGGCAAAATTAAGAGAGAGGAAGAGAGAAGAGAAAAACAAATGATGATTTAGCTTGGTTAAAATGTAGTTTTTGGCTACTGTTTAACACCAATATTTCCAGTCTCTGGACACATTCCCTAATCTAACTGTGAAAAAAGTTAATTTAATTGTATGCAGTACCCACCAAGTATGGCTGTAAATTATTTTGGGAAGCGGGTGGGGGTTGAACACATGGATATAGTTAAGGTAAAAACAGATGTTTGTTACTTTTCTTTGCAGAAACACTCAGAATCTAAGTCAAAATTGCTTTTTTCATGTTTATGTCTGAAAACTATAAAACTGAATATGAGAGGAGGAGGGTGGAGGGGGAAATGGAGGAATACAGAGAAAGAGGAAGAATGCAAGAAGCTCTAAAGTTTTAAACTCAAATCATGAAAATGATGAAGGCCCTTCAAATGAAAAAGCAAGTTATAACGTTAGATTATCTTCAGATTTAAAGTCCCTAATGGAAACAAGAGTTGGGTTTTATCAGTTATAGAGTGCACACTCAGTAACATAGCAACAAATTGTCTATGAGTCCGACGGCACAGCATGTCCATGTGAAAATGTGCACCCCATTTTGCATGCACAATTACAATAGTTACACTCGTATTAGTCTTATTATATGATAATGCACTGACAGGCAGAATTGGAGACCACTTTCTGAAAGTGTGCTTTTATATAGCTAACTGCAAGCATTTTCAGTTACTACTATGCCAGTAGGATACTATGCCGAACATTTGAAAGAGTAAGTGAAATAACATCAAGCATGTGTTAAGTCCAGGAAAGGCTTTGGGTTCATCCTTCGTCTTTCCACCCAGCATTTATGCCCAGGATACAAAAGTGCTTGCAAAAGTAATTACTTTGGCTTTTTGCCTCCCTTACCTCATCACTGGATATTCAAAAAGGTTTATGCACATGTTCCTCAGTGATTTCTATTGACTTGAGCAATATGATTGCTTGCTTTTCCTTTCTTTCCACCCAAATGTTGCTTAACAGCACTAGAGAACACTGAATATTGGACAGGTTTCCATTCAGACAGTGAAACTGAGTGGCCTAATGGCTGACTGACTAGCTTTGCTCCCCGCTGGGATCATGATTAAAATCAAGCTTTGATAACAGTGATTGAAAAACCATTCTGATCAGATAGTTACTTAAAGGTTCTAAGTTAAGGTTCTTAGTTAAATTCCTCACGTACGACAATCTAGATAACATTAACCATGGAGAACAAGCATGGTTCACAACAATTTGATAAACGTGCTGGAAACAGGCTGAAGATTAAAGAGGAGAATGTCCTCTCCCTTATTAAATCTTAAATCTATCAGATCACAACTGTCAATAATTGGCAGAAATAAGCAGTATATTTGCTGTGTACTGGCCCTGGTGATACACTACACTTGGTCTTTAGTAACTCAGTCCTTTTATTTTAATAATCACAATTCCTTTACCTGGAACAGCTTAACTATTCACCCAATTTTGCTGTTTTAAAAAGAATGTAGAATTTACATATTTACATATTTTTGAGTAGAACTCTAACAAGCATAAAAAAGAAAGGGGTGGGGGAAAGAAATGATGACAGATCAAGAGCTACACTGTATTCTCCATAGCTTTGTGACATTCTTATAAAGCATGTGTTATGTCCTCCCTCCAGTATCTAGTCAACATAGAGGATAACAGCCTGCTACTGATGCCAGGTAATTGAGTTAACCATTTTAGTTCAAATAATAGAGGTCTGTGCTTGGATGTTGAAACCATGTTCAAACCCTCCTGATAACCTCTAAGAGTTCATTAGTAACAACACTCTCATCAAACAGCTATACACTTATTTAAAATATTACAAATGTCCAAAGTCTATGGCTGACATTCTGCATTGGGGATAAAATGCTTTAAAACAACTGCGCAAGTCACATTACATACGAAAGCACTATCAAAAGGCAGAAATGAGAACTAACTAATGTCAAATGGACCACGATTGTAGCATAAATTCCTTACATTCTAAAAACAAAAACAAAACTAAATTAAAACCCAAGCAAATCACACCACATACTTGGTGTTGCCTTAGATAAAGATTTTATAGAAACTCCAATTATTTCTCTTAGCTCAGAAAAGTTTCTATATTTGCCTCTTGGGAAACTACTAACTTTACTAGTTGTGTATTATTTTTCAACCCTTAAATATTAAGGCCTAAATATTTTTTCAAAAAGTTTTGCATTGTTGGGTGCTTTTTCTTATACCTGGTATTGTTAGTATCAAAGAGCTGTACATAAGCATGTATGTTGTAACTGAAATGGAAAGAAAAGTACTATGATGTACTCAGCAGTTTGTAAAAAACACTAAGCATACTTTAAAATACATTAAAAAGTCTGCTGTGAAAAAGCAACCATATATGAGAAAGTTATATATTTTTAGCTAGACAAATTATTAGTAGACTATTGTATCTAATTGCATGGCAGTCATTGAGGTAAAACGGGAAATAATCACAGTTTGTGAAAATATGAATAGATTTCCCCATCAGGGTCACATAAATTGCTCCAATCTGAGCTTATACATTCCAGGCATATTAAACTGAGGCCTAGAACAGCCTCACTGCAATCTCCAGTTCATGCAGCTGTCCATCTACTACAATGTAATCCCAGCTGCCAATCTGAAAGAAACCAGTTAGTCAGAGCAGACACAACCAAGAGAAACAAATGTCACTCAATAATGTTCAGAGGCCCTGGGTTCATGGATAATTTCAAACAGTATCTCTGTCTGGAACGCTGATGTGCTCATTCAAAACACCTAAATCTCTGGCTACTGGAAATAAGCAGATAAAAAAGTAAAACTAGAAAAATGAGTCTGGTAGTACTTCAAAGAGACTGACAAAAATGGCACAAGAAACCAAAAGAAACTAAGTAAAAAAACAATAGATGGGGCAAAAGTGACTAGATTTACTGCACACAAAAATATAAGTATTTGTGGGAGTGAGGCAGACTGCATCAGGAGATTAGTGATCACCATATCTATCTATATTTAACAGTCACACCTTTTGCTCTTCTTAAAAAATGTACATCATCATCCATAATATAGTTGGTGCAGGTAAGAAACCCCAAGACCTTACTAATTTCTAGTATTAATCACTCAGTTTAATGAAAACCATTCTTTTACATGGTTCAAGAAAATACAAAAAAAAAATGCTTCTTAAATACAATATATCTATGTGACCCTAAGAATCCCTCAATGCCAATTAGCAATGGGGTCACAAGAATATCCTGATGTGTAAATTCTGGTTCACCAAAGATTATTATGTGAGGTCTTAAATATAAGCCAGGATCTCACTGGTTGTCATGAAATATTGTCGTGAAATGCATGTACAAATTGCCGTGAAATGCATGTAAGGAGTTATGTATGTATACCAAAAATATGTTCCTACAACCTGTATCATTGCAGCGTTGACAAACAGGTTTCTGCCATACAAAAGATGTTTATCATCTGTCTCCATCGGTCCACATGTAAATTAAGCTTTGTAAGTTAACACAATGGGGAATCATTTACATACAAAATCAGTGGGGGGTTGTGAAGTCACTAGGAAGGCAGCACACCAGAGAATAATCTGGGGCATTGGGAGAGTGCCATACTGACTCTTAGGAACAATGAACTTTGGAGAACATAAGGTGAAGGCAAAGACGACACACTTTTATCCTGAACTTAAGTAGTAAACCAACAGCGCATTTACATTCATGAAAACAGAATCTCAACCAGGCTTGTTAGAAATGCTGCAAAGGATATTTGGGTTGTGATAAAGTTCTTCAGACAGATTAGCCTCTTAGTTTAGTCTCTAGTTTTTGTATTATGATTTTGTTTTATAGGTAACCCTGCTGATCCTTTATCACTATTTCTTGAATCTTGAACCTTTGACAATAAACTTATTGTTGTTTTCACTGTAAATATATCTCAGTGCTGTGGTACTGTACAAGGAGATGATCCTGAGTTGAATCATTCAAACTGGTGTAATGCACTGTTCCCTTGGGATCAGCAAACCTAGTATTAATGTGAGTGTTCAGTGGATAAAGGCATGGATACTACAGGGGAATGTTTCAAAGGGGTTTGGGGACTCCAATACACCTACTGTTAACTTGCAAGGGCAATATAAGTGCTGGCATAGCCCAGAGGAGATTGTTTGGGTGGCTATCAGTCTGGTGGTATCAGGGAGCTGACACCCACTTAGGCACCAGCAAGTCTCCCTATGGCTGAGGGTGAAAGGGGGAGGGGTGACTCTCAGTCCTGGGCATCCCAAGAACTGTCCGAGTCTAGTTACAACTAGAGTTGGTTGAAATTTTTCCGAGAGAAAATGTTTTCATCAGAAGATGATGATTTGTTAAAATTGAGACATTGTTTTTCTTTTGAAAAAACTGAAATGAAGGATTTCAATAAGGTCAAAACATTCTGTCAAAAACAGAAGGTCAAAAACATTTGACCTTATCAGAATGGAACATTTTGATTTTGTGTTTTGAAATGACTGTTCTGAAATTTTATTTTAGAAGGTATAAAATAAAAAGTCAAAATGTGATCATTAATCTCGCAATGTAGTTCGCAACATTCCCACAAATATTTACATTTTCTGTGCACTAAATCTCATCACCATTGCCCCATCGATGGACTATTTTACTTTATTTGAACTTCTTTTGGTTTCTTGTTCCATTTTTTATTCTGATTTGGACAAAAACAAACGTTGAAATAGCAGAATTTTCTACAAACTGGAAATTCCAGTTCTTACACAGCTGTACGTACAAATACTAGCCATTAACATGCAGCTTCAGACTTTTCAGAATCTGTGAAAGCTAAAGACAACAAACTAAGAAAAGTCAAACATTTTGGTAAATAGAGTAATACAATTATTTAATCTCGCATCTGCATTACTTGATAGTTTAACATCTTGATTGCAAACGTTTGGATAGCTATAATTTTTTATTTTATAATGTTGGACAGAGTTTTCAGAATTAACTGTTTTTATCATCTGATAAAATACATCTAACTATGATTCCGCCCAGTATGATTTCCAGTATGGAAACTGCATGGGGATGAACATCTTCAGTATGAGTGACTTCCTCACTCAAGAAACAGGTTCTTCCCTGATGCACTAAAATATTATTGCTTTTGTAAACAAAATAATGAATACTGGGTATGCACATACAACCAGAGTCTTCATAAGTCAGTTTTTTTCATTCATAATGAACAATTTAAAAGGAAAATATACCAAAGGTAATGTAATGTCATGATTATTTCTTAAAGTTTTATTATTTATATTATTTTCATATAATTTTATTGTTTATATTATTTATTATTTTTGAAGTTTACACCAATTTTGATTAGGTCACATTTTAAACTGAATGAAAATAACCCCAGAATGCTGACATAACAAGAAGTCAGTCTAATGTTACATAGAACTCTCCCAGAGTGTTTGATCTTAGGGATAGAGGCAGTATGTGGCTATGATATTCCCATATTCATCACTCCTGCCAGTTGAAAAAAGTGGGGGAAATTAGAACATATTCATCATTTTTGGACAGGCAGGCAACATTCTGGGTTATTGCCTTATTTAAAACTGGCAAAAAATATATTGTGAATATCTAAAACTCACCAGCCAGGCAGGAATGAAGAGCCTATGGGGTCTGAAGCCCTCTCCTGTACTGATAGCTCCACAAGACAGATCAAGCAGAAAGAGGTGAGAGAATTGGTTGGGCTGAAGATGTCTACCCCTGTTGAATTTTACACAGGGCTGAGAAAACAAGCACTCAGAGTTGAAGAGCTAATTTACATGAGCTCCATACTTTCCAAAAGCTTTGCTACTCCCAAGTGTAGAGCAGTAGTGTTGGGATATTATTTTAACTCCTTGTACACCAGACCTCTTAGGCTGGCTCTAAAAGGACACCCTCCTTTTTTGCTGGATGGTGACAATAATAGAAGAATAGAACCAAGATAAATGCACTACAGAATGAAGAATAAAGCAAATATTCAGAGTCCAAAGGGTTGTTTTTATTATTAAAGTTAAGTCAAAGGCAACTACAACTCATTCTTTATGACATAATAATGTTGCCTGCAGACAGCAAGTCAATATTAAGGACCAATGTTGGCACAAGAAAAAAAAATGGATATAAATTGCCCATCAAAAAGCTTAGGCTTAAAATTAGATGGAGGTTTCTAACCATCAGAGGAATAAAATTCTGGAACAGGGTTCCAAGGGGAGCAGTGGGGGCAAAAAAACTAACTTGTTTCAAGACTGAGCTTGATAAGTTTATGGATGGGGTGGTATGATGATGTTGCTTCCAGGCCCATCTGCAACTACTGTTAGCAAACATCTCCAATGGCCAGAGATGAGACACTAGATGGGGAGGCTCTGAGTTACTACAGTGAATTCTTTCCCTGGTGTCTGGCTGACATGTTCAGGGCCAGGAAGAAATTTTCCCCAGGTCAGATGGCAGAAACCCTGGAGGTTTTTCGCCTTCCTCTGCAGCATGGGGTATGGGCTACTTGCTAGTTTGAATTACAGTAAATGGTGAATTCTCTGTAAATTGAAGTTTTTAAATCAACATTTGTGGACTTCAGTACCTCAGCCAGTGGTTATGGGCCTACTGCTGAACTGGGTGGGTGAGGTTCTGTGGCCTGTGACGTGCAGGAGGTCACTCGATGATCATGATGGTCCCTTCTGGCCTTATGTCTATGAATCACAACTCCCAGACACAGGTGTACACTCTCGCCTAAGTTCATTAGGTCTGCTTACTCAGAAGCACCACATATTGGCCACCGACTGAGCCAGTATACTTGAGTTCATTGAAAAATGTCCAAATCATGGGGCATATCTTATGTTCTTACATTAGTAATGCTCCCTTTACCAGAGTAAAAATGTTTATAGTTCAATTAAATATACGAGTTTTACATTTAAAACTAAATTTCCCCAAGCTCCAAAGAAAATGTTTTTCAATTGCCACAACTGAAAGTTGACCTGGAAGATTCCCCACCCCTAGTACTTCCCAGTCCTGACTTGATATCACAATAGCATTTACCCACGAAGCATGACGAATAATCTTTTCCTTTGTGGCCTGGCCAGCAGGAGGGACTTGTACAGCAAATCATTCATCTCCCTCCTCCCCATGAAATCATTACCTGTGCAACAGGACTGCTCTCCACAAGGCTTCAGAGAAAGAGATCAGAGTCCAACACACAGCACTGTTGACAAGTCAGTCTCTGGCTGGTCATGAAAACAATGTGTTTGGTTTTGATTATATTCTTTTTAAATCTGGCACCATTTTATGGTATTTTTAATGCTGGTTTTCAATTAAAACTAGACTAATCCTTAACATTTATTTGGCTTTTCACACACAGTTCCTGTGCTGCACTATGTCAAATATACCATCTGTGCAGCACACTTCTGGCCAGTGATGCTTCAAAGATTGTTTCTACAATACTTTGAACTGTGTCTGCATGAATTCTTCACTTATTGTATTCACCACTTTTAAATTTACTATTCCATTACAATGTTGTGTAATCACTTTATTCCATTTTTTAAAACCCACTGCAGCCACAACAAAGATTGTGCCCCACCTGCTGAAAACAGACATGCAGATAATTTTCCCAACTATTTAGCAAACATTAACTATGCTATAAATATAAATTGTGTTTATACTTTGTGAAAGATTCACTGCTGTCTGTGTTCTCCAGCTGAGTTAGAGCTGAAATATGCTATTAACTCCCACCATGAATGTAACCAAAAGGGAGGCCAGAAATGCTTTCCCTGGGATAAGATATCAAGATCTGCTACTGCTGTCATGAAACTGGGGTCATGTAAACTAAACACTGCTGCTGCTCCTTTTGGAAAGCACAGAAGGCTCTCAAACTGTAAATATTTAAAAATAAAAATTTCACTTATGAGGGGAAGATCCAAGATGCATAAAACCTACCCACAGATGATACTGAACCCTAATCTAGGACTAAATTTCAGTGCCACCACTCATTATGGATGTGGCACAAGTTTCTTTCTTTTTAAGATGGAAAAAAAACAGAATTATTTTCTCTATATGTACAATTACAATAGGCACATTCAAAAACCATGTCAAATACTCTGTCCACATTGATTCCCTCTGATGATTATAATTCATGATTTTTGAAACTTCTGAGTCTGCAAGGAAATCAATACCAATATTTAATGGAATGGAGAAAGCTGGACCTCTTATTATTATCCAGATTACCTTTCATGTATAAAGTGTTGTTGTCTCAATCAAGGGAGGAAATGCAATCAATAGAGCCACCTTAGTCTAAAGAGGAAAACTTTTTTTTACTGAAAAGAATCTGAGTTATTGATTTTATGTTTTTAATCATTTTGATTCAGTTTTTCAGTCCACTTTGCTTGTATTTACTATGATTTACATGTGACATTTTGATAATGATAAAGATTTATATCGTCTTAGTTATGTATAGAATAGCACTTTTAACCAAAAACCCTGAGTGTGGCTTACAGGTAGATTCACACACTGTTAGATCTCCTCAGAGAAGAAGGATAATTTTACCTCTCTCCCTGGGATGAACTGTAGTGGAATATCCCTGAAACAGTCTAAGATCCAAAATAGCTTAAATAAAACAATGTGTGTTCAAAAACCAAGAGGAGATGGAATTAACTCAAAAAGAAACAGTACCAATACACTAGGACTATAGTTCCCTAGCCCATAGGCGTAGGACCTAGGGGTGCGAGGGTGTTGCAGCATCACCAGGTTCCTGGCTGCCGGCCCTGCGCCTGAGACTTTGCTCCCGAGCTCAGCTCAGGAGGGGGGGGAGTGGACAGGGGAAAGGGGGCTGGCTTTCAGCACCCCCACTATTTAAAATGTTCCAGTGCCACTGCCTAGTCTTGTCCAAATGGGCTCAAACCGTTGACGCTTCAGAAGAGGCATCAAAAACATTGATGCCCACATTTCTCTAGTTCAGTGTCTGCAAGCTGTTAGCTCTCTCATCCCTCTCTCCATAATACACTATCACACCATTATCCCTTCTTGTTAAGCCATTGGGGGTTTTGAAGTAAAAGTAAAAGTGTGACCTAGCATTATCATATTAGTCATAGAGTCCTACATTGTATTTGTATAGTTATCATTAATGTTTGTTTTAGTGCTCTAACTTCGGAAGGGAAAGGAAGCAATCTTTGTTATTTCCCCTTTCTAATAACTGCTGTATCATATTTAATAAAAGCCCCTTTGATCTTGCATCAGTCTCAAATAACATATTACCTATGTTGGACAGACGGTGTTTGTTTGGATGTTAATAGTCCAACTCCACAACTTTTGGGGTGTTTTTAGCTGATTTCCCATTGAATGATTTTCATTCTTGTACAAACATTATGGGCACAGAATAGCACTTGTGATAGGAAGCAAGGAAACAGTGCAGAAAACTCACCAAATCGGTGGAAGGAGGCTAACTGCACCACTGCGGCAAACTGCTTCTTTCATCCAGGCAAGCCCTTTCTCAACAAATATATGGATCTGGGGCTTCACAGATCTACACAGGGTTCTCAAGACAGGGCCAACAGCAGGCACTAAATGCAACATACCCCCACTAGCAGATTATAGATTTCCCAGTGAAGATCTATCTGGTGGTTACTGCTGGTTGACTGAGCAGTAATTTCCCTGTGCACCTGTATCCTCTCTAAGAGAGATGTGCAAGCACAGGGATTAGTCAATGGCAATGTTGGTACAAAGAGTTAGGTGAGTGGAATATGGTCCCCTAGAAGGGCAGGTTAGGGTGTGCAATGATATGCCAACAGATTCATTTGGTTTTCCTGGCTGTGGCCCCTTTCCTCCCTGCACTGGCTCAAATTCTCCCTCTTGTCCAACCCCAACCAGAGATTTGCCTTGAAATTATGCATGTTTTTCATTCCCTTGGGTCTATCTGCCAGAAGGTAACATGTGGCCCATGGTTTGCATTTTATTTTAAGAATTTCTATTACAGCAGTCAGAGCCTTTCAAAATACTTCACTTCCCTTATTCCCATAGGCAGAAAGAATGGCAGGAAAAATTGTTCACAGCAGTATGAAGAGACGTAAAAGTACTACATTTTTAATTATAAACAAGAATGTTAAAATATGGTTTTAATCAGGTAGGTTTTCCTCCTAGACCAATGCTTCCTTCTCGTAATATATGTAACCTGACTGGCTGTAAAATAATGGTCAGTTGGAGCAGCTTAGGAGTTTTAAGGCAATTTTGTATTATCCTAAACTCCTCTCCTCCCACTATTATTGTGTGTGGCGCCTCATGATGAGCCAGGTCACCAATACACAGACTGCATACAAGTGAGGATACACCATAAGGCTTACATTTTAGTTACTGATGAGGCATAGATGTTGGTATGTATATTCTGACACACAATATATCTAGAGATATTTCCATGGTTTAAATACACCATCTACTATTTCCATGAGATCATTAACTCTTAGTAAGTTGTACGTTTTTGAGTATGCATAAGCTTCTAGTTCTTTTAAGTCTGTGACCTAAAATACCTTTCCTATCTACATTTGTCATGATTTAAAGTTCAATATCTTGAACCCTTTCAAAACTACAAGGGAGCACTATGCCCATCAGGAAGCTGGGAATTTCCCTGCTATAATGGTACAAAACTTTTGATTCTAGATCTGCAGGGTAATGAAAAACTGGATTACGTTTATGGCATTTTTTATATTTACAAACTCCACTAATGGTCCAGATTGGATATCTGCCCGTCTTAGTCATCTGGCTGTGGCAACTTTGGAGAAAAAAGAAAAAAAAGTTTCTCAGGCAGGATGATTAAAGGAAAAAAAAAAACAACAGCTGACTGAAGAAGCTCAGAGGTTGGGCATGTTAGTGTAAGTCCTCGGGGAGATATATTACTGGGCAGGCAGAAGGTGTGGTTGTCAAAGTTACATGATAAATTCATTTAACACATGATATAGAATGATTATGCACATAGATACACTATCTGATTTCTCATTACTTTAATATTCATCCATGAGTAGACAGAATAACTTACCATCGGCAATGACACTAGACTTCACTTTGCACGTCTATTCATAACACATACCAAAAATGATCAACCTTGACCTATTTTTTATTATACACACCTATATATAATATAGTATAATACAGAGATTATATATTACACTAAATAAATATATATCAGAAGGAATATCTTGTCCTCAGCTGAAAAATATTAAAGGAAAATGCTGCATTGGAGGAAACCTCAAATACCAATGAAGCTTGGAACAGATACTGCTAGATAATACTCACGTTGCACTGTCCCCTAGCTAAAAAGTCTCAGAAGTCTCTTCATCAATCTAGTTCTGATCAAATTCTTCTTTTCCTTCCTTTTGTTTTTTTACCGCTCAGTTCTATCTTGCAGACAGTATGGAGTAACTCAAAAACAAGAGGAGTAGGCTCAGGAGAATGAGAACATATAAGAATAGTACAAATTCAACAGAGTTAATCAAAGAGCAAAATCTTTAGAAATGTATTAAGTAAAGTGGCTGTCGCTGTTTAAACTGAGATAACGCCACATTTTTCACTTCTTTACTCCTAAATGATTTTTCCAGGCCACAATGTAAGCGAACATAGATCACGGTTATATTGATAATGCAGCTGTTCTTGAAAAATTAAAAACTACATAAAAGTTTAATGTGTTGTAGGCTGTTATGCTGATTACTCCTACTTCAGTTATTATTTCCATCGTTTAATGTCCTTTTACAGAGAGATTTTTTTATGCTTTCTCTGCCAAAACAAAAATCTTAGCACAACCGGTATTTTCTTCTTTTAATAAAAAAAATCCAAAGACCCATTTATACTGGAAGCTATATTGCACAGATTCAGTATAACACAAAACTAGCCACAATAAACACTCAGTAAAAATTCAATACAAATCATTCCAAGCATTTGTGGTTGTTTTCCACCTCACATTTAAATCTTTCTAGTACTACAAGTATGATAAACAGTCTTCCCACAGGGTGTTTCCTAGACAATGTAGAGAGAAGATAATACTGTCCATTACCTCACGTAAAAAAATGGTTACTTACCTGAAACTGTTGTTCTTTGAGATGTGATGCAGACATATATTCCATACAGGTGCGTGCACGCTCAGCTCACCGGACACAGAGAACTTTCCTTAGCAATACCCATGAGGTGGCGCTCATGCCCTGGAGCCACAGGTCCTCCCCTAGCCATATAAATTCAGCAGTGCCCTGACCTCCTCAGTTCTTTCAAGCAGAACATCACAAGTACAGACTCCAATGCAGACGATATGAAGGAAGAGTCATGGAATACACGTCTGCATGCCATCTGGAAGAACAAATGCCTTACCAGAGTTTGCATCCGAACTGGACACAGCCGTAATGGCATAGTGGTTTGCAAAAATATGCAGAGAAGAACAAGTGGCATCCCTGCAAATGTCCAATATAGGCATGTCACTTAGAAATGCCGTTGATGTCGTGGAATGAGCTCGTACCCATTGTGGAGGCATAGCCCAGACCACTTTATATGCTGTCAGGAAGTTGCTCACTTGGAGACTGTCTGTGAAGAGACTGCTTGACCCTTCATTTGGTTCGCATATGAAACAAACAGATGAGGTGAAGAATGGAAAAGTTTACTTCTATCCAGACAAAAAGCTAATCATTGCCTAATATCAAATGTGTGAAGATGCTGCTTCTCTGGGATTGAATGCAGCTTAGGGAAGGACACTGTGGGTGGACATATAACTGTGAAATCACTTCAAACAAGCAGTTAGGGTACAGCTGCAGAGTTACTTTGTCTTTGGAAAACTACATAAAGAGGCTCCACCATCCAAGCCTGTGACTTGCACATTCTCCATGCAGACATGATCGCCACAACGAAGACAGTTTTCTAACACAGAAGGGAGAAAGAAATTGCCAGAGGCTCGAATGGAAGTCCCATAATAGTGGCTAATACACTATTAAAACCCCTTAAAGGAAGTGGCTCTTTTACCAGTGGGTGCAGATGAGTGACTCCTTTCAAGAAGCTCACTGTCATGGAGTTTGAAAACACTGATTTCCTTTACATGGGTTGATGAAATGCTGAAATCATCAGCAGGTGGACGCTCAATGAACTAAGTACAAGATCAGAAGACTGAAGGTGTAACAGGTACTCCAAGATGTTCTGGATACAAGCCAGAGTTGGTTGAACTCCTCATGCTAATTACTATACCAAGAACCACTTTCATTTGGGTGGTTTTTGGTATGGTAAGGAGGGGTCCCTACTATTAAGCAAGACCTGCTGGACCTCCACCAAACATTATTCCTCCTCCTCATCTATCCATGCAGCATCCACGCTGTGAGATGCAGGTAGCTGAGTGCAAAAACCAGATTGTGATGCTGAGTCAGGAGTTTGGGATGAAGGAAGGGATAAGAGAGACTGAACTGATAACACAAGGAGGTTGGAAAACCAACACTGTCTTGACCACGCTGGAGCAATGAGAATGAGGCTGGCATAGTCCAATTTCAGTTTGAGAATGATCTGCAGGATGATTGGAATTGGAAAAAAAGCATACAGGAATGCAGACTCCCACCTCAGGTGAAAAGTATCAGTCAAGGAGTGTGTACACTCCAAAGTCAAGATGTGATCAGGCTCTGGCAGTTTCGCATCAGGGAAAACGTTACCCCTGTGGCAGATCCCTTACTTGGGATACAGAATCACCTGGCAGATCACCTCAGCAGAAATTTCTCTGTGAATCACAAGTAGTCTCTGAAGTGCAGAGTCTTATGGTCCATTTTTGGAGTTTGGGCCATTCCAACAATCAACCTGTTCTCCATGAGCGGCAACAAGAAATGGTGGTTGTTTTGCTCCCAGTGGGGTCTCAGTCCAGACTCAAAGGCACAACCTGGCATTTTGGAATACCTGTGTCCATGCAACCGTATGGCCTAGCAACCTCAACCATACTTGGACTGTGGCTGAGGATTCAGACTGTTGCTCCAGACATAAGTGATGAATCACCTGGAATCGCTTGGTCAACAGAAACACACTCAAACTCACAGAATCTATCTGGGCCCCAATTAACTGCTTCTTTGAGTTGGAACCAATGTTGATTTTGTGCTATTTATGATGAGACCTAGATAATTAAGTAGGCATAGTGTGAAGTGAACATGAGGTAGGACTTTGTCTCTGAGTTACTGAGGGTCAAGTCCAGAGCCCAGATATGGAAAGAGATAAATTCCCTTCTTTCTGAGGTGCACTGTTACTGCAGAGCAGAAGCCGAGAAGGAGAAGACAGGCTGAAAGGCAGTACAATATACTGGTAGTGCTGGCCAGCTATGACAAATGTGAGGAACCTCCTGTGGCTCAGGAGGATTGCTACATGGAAATAAGCATCCTGAAGGTCCAGGACAGCAAACCATTCATTGTGATTCAAGGCAGGGAGTTGGTAGGGTAACCTTATGGAATTTCACATATCTGATGTATTTTTTGAAACTGCAGAAGTGGAGGACAGGTCATATAACTCCCTTGGGCTTGGGGACCAGAAAATACTGATGCTGCAGGGGAACCTCCTCTATGGCCCCCACGCCAGTAGAGACTGAAACTGCTCTAGGAGCAGTATCTTGTGAGAGAGGTCCCTGGAAAGGAACATGGTGGGGATGGGGGTGAGAAACAAGAGAGGAACTGTATGGCAAAACCTGACCATCAAACAGTAAGTCCTCAGTGATCTGCTGCACATTGGACACAATGCCTGAGTCCTGCAGCCACGAGGCCTTTCTCATGGTCACAGCCTATGCCATAAATCTGCCTGAGGCATCCACCTCATCCAGAGCTGCCTGCAAGGAAGTCTTGGCCATCACACAGACTTCTGCAATGAATGCCATAAACTCTTAACTCAAGGGTTTTGGCAACTTCTCTGTGAACTTAGACAAGACTGTCCAATTGACAAAGTCATATTTACAGAGCAACACCTGTTGGTTCCTGATGTAAATTTGCAGGGAAGAGGAGGTATAAATCTTCTTCCCTACCAAGTCCATCCTCTTGGACTCTGTTCTGGGATGTGAATTTACACCTGCCCTGCCCAGCCCTGTCATTTGCTGCAGTTACCACCAGCAAGTTAGGAGCCAGGTAGGAGTTGAAACCCTCATACCCTTGCATGGGAATGAAGTACCATTTCTCTGAACATTTCGCCATAGGGTACAATGAAGCTAAGGTGTTCCAGACGGCCTTTGCAGGCTCCAACGGAGCCTCATTTATCGGCAGGGCTACTTTTCCTAGAGTTGATGATTGGAGAATATCTAGCAGCTATGTGTATTTTCCTGTAGGAGTTATGCCTGCATACCTAAGAAAGCAGTCATATGCCTCAGAAGGTCCTGATATGCCTCAGGTGTCGCTTGCTGAAGTGTCACTTGCTGAGGCACAACAAGAACCTTTGCCCCTCCTCAACATACAGTGCTTGAACCCATTCACCTGCACATCCACTAATGTTATATATGCCATCATGTGCCAGGAATGCCCCTCTGCCATGTACATTGGCCAAACCGGACAGTCCCTCCACAAAAGAATAAATGGACACAAATCGGACATCAGGAATGGTAACATACTTAAGCCAGTAAGTGAACACTTCAATCTCCCTGGTCATTCTATTACAAATTTAAAACTCTCTATCATTGAACAAAAAACTTCAGAAACAGATTTCAAAGAGAAACAGCAGAACTAAAATTCATTTGCAAATTTAACACCATTAATCTGGGCTTGAACAGGGACTGGGAGTGGCTGGCTCATTACAGAAGCAGCTTTTCCTCTCCTGGAATTGACACCTCCTCATCTATTATTGGGAGTGGACTACATCCACCCTGATTGAATTGGCCCTGTCAACACTGGTTCTCCACTTGCAAAGTAACTCTCTGCTCTCCATGTGTCAGTATATAATGCCTGCATCTGTAACTTTCACTCTATGCATCTGAAGAAGTGAGGTTTTTACCCACGAAAGCTTATGCCCAAATAAATCTGTTAGTCTTTAAGGTGCCACCAGACCCCTTGTTGTTTTTGTAGATACAGACTAACACGGCTACCCCCTGATACTTGAACCCAGGTGAAGGCACCACACAGGGCAGCCAGCTACTCTAACACTAAGGCACTACTACTACTACCATATACAGGATAAGTTCTCAGAAAACTGAGACCGAAAGTGTGACGTGAAGGCACCACAAAAAGCTCCGACTCTAGCCACTGGCAATGACAATGAACTGAGGGGGTCAGGGAGACAATGCCCTTATCTGGCTCAGGGATGGGGACTGGGGCCACAGGGCATGAGTGCCACTTCTATAGATACTAGACAAAGTTCCCTGGCTCTGGTACACTGGATGCACACACATCTACATTAAATAAATGGCTGAATCTACTTGAAGAATAACTGTTTCAAATGCAGGTGTTAATAAATTTTTCCTACAGGCCAAACGCTCCAGTCCCTACTTTACTAGACCCTAATTTTATATTATGTCTTTCCCTAAGATGTCTGGATTTTAGCTCAAAGACACAGCACAGAAAAATCTTTTTATGTTTGCATCAGCTTTCACACCCATATAAGTCAGCTTCATGATCCTCTTAGACAAATTCATGCTGGAGCTCAGACTGTCTGTATGTGCAACTTGAGGGGGCAACAGGGCTATGTGGAAGAATATTTACTGATTGAAATGTCTACCAGCCTTCACCCTAGTATCTTTTTCAACAAATAGAAAGTGACAAAAATTGGAAGCCTATGTAAGTCTACAATTATACAGTGAACATCAAACCTCACATTTGTGAAGTGAAAATTTCATTGTTTAAATGTTTCTTCATTTGCTTCTTTGTGGCATATATCAAGCCACGATTTCAAATAAAACTATTTTAACTGTATATTGATAATAATCTGTTCTCAGTGATAAATATTTTATTTTAAAACATGATGAACTGTCACATTTATTCTATAATTAAAATAATTATAACTAAATTTGGTTCTAGTTTACAGCTCTGAATAGAGGAAGCAAAACCTATCATGATCCACTTTATACTTTTTAACAAAAGCCATACTTTTTGTTTCCTGAGAGCCCACAAAGTAATATTTGGCAGGAGTTCTAAGGAATATTTTAGAAAATAGCTTTTTCCTAATGGAGCTGTTGTACCTGGATACAAGACTTCTACTACACTGATATATGGTAGTATTACCAATGATTTTAAGGATTTAGTATTTCGCCTTTTTCTATCAACAAATGCACTACATTTTAATTTGACATCCTGGCAAGGCCAAATAAAAATAATGGTGACTATAACTGTACAGTATTCTGTATATATGCAATAGTACATTCAAATATGCTAAAAGAAAGTTTTTAAAGTTGCAAAGTTGAACACTAAAAAGTTAGGAACAGACAGAATTAAGATTATTCATATTACTTTTTTCACAAGACTCTTGCCTCACTCAGTACCCAGTGAATGAATGGACAATGGGATGGACAGTACTCAGCAAATTAAACAGTTGTTCAACATTTACTTTTACCTCATCGCTCAATGTGTGTGAAACTTAGACACAGAGAGATTAAGGCCAACATTTGCAGAAATGTCCACTCATTTTGTATGCCTCAGTGACAGAGTCATCAGACTTGAGTCTCCCTGTGTTCCCAACTGGCCTGTGCCAACCAAACTCACAAAGCAAGAGCGATGAAGATTTATTGCTGCACTTAGGCAGAACAGAATCCATTACATTTTGAGTATGACAGTGTTTAACAAATGTTTTCTCTTTCCATATTTGAAAGCAAGCTTACCTCTCTCAATACAGGATCAGTTATTGAACTCAGATTGACTGCTCCTTCATAGGTTAAATAGTAGAATACATTCAGGGATCGGACAGCCTCTGGCCCTTGCTGTTTGTAGCCAAAAATTAGATCAATCCATTGGTGAAGCTGGCACGAAACAAACTCACTCTCCAACGCCTGCAACAAAATGTAAAATATGTTATCCTGACTTCTGCTATTATTCTTCCTTAAGAAACTTGAATATTCATAAATAGGACATGAAATCATCTTTAGTAGTTCCCCTGCATCAATGCTACTAATATTTTAGAAAGTGTACAAAAATTTCTAACATGTACAAAAGCATACTAGGGTGGAAAGAACCAGGCATGTGGACCATCTGCCCCACCCCTCAAAGTCCAGATGGGAGAATTGCTCCTCATCCTATCAATGAAGAGGGCAGGGATAAGACAAACAACCAAAATGAGCCTGCCCCGCTTTCTGTGGGATGGGGAGGGTGAATGTATGGTATCTTAGACCAGTTGTGACATGTGGACAGAGGGCTGAGAGATTTGGGGATATTAAAGTAACTAGGGGTGATCAAGTGAAATGCAACTAAGTAGTTCTGTACACCACACATGTTTTCATATATGTTAGTTTGCTATTACTTTTGTCTGTATATTTATGCTTGTCCAAGATTGTAATTTTAGGGTATATTTATGTTGCAATTAAACCCGTGGTTGGCTTGTGTCAGCTGGCTCAGGCTGCAGGGTATAAAATTGCACTATAGACATTTGGGCTTGGGTTGGAGCCTAAGCAGGTTTGCAGAGCCTGGAGTTTCAGCCCAAGCCCAAATGTCTACAGCCCAGTTTTACAGTCCCGAAGCCAGAGCTCCGTGAGCTCAAGTCAGCTGACACAAGCCAGCCACAGGTGTTTAACTGCAGTGTAGAAATACCCTTATTGAACCAGGAACTGTCTTTTACTATGTGTATGTATGGTACCAGGCACAACAGGTACCCAATTTTGACTGGGGCCTCCCGGAGCTACAGTAAGACAAATAATAAACAAATTAATAACAAAATATTCTTCCATATAACCCAGTTAATATGTAACATACTACTCTAGAACCATATGTTCCCTAAGGCATCAGTTATCAAGTTAATTTTGAAAACCCAGGACAGAGAAAGCAATTCAGATAACTCTAAAAAGTAGAAATTAAAGAAAACGTTCAAATGAATTTCCTCTTCTCAAGTTGTGGCATGCAGAAGATACTTTGCCAAAATAGTAAAAAAAAAAGTTAAAAGATTAAGAAAAATGCATATTAGGTATTACATACACAAATAAAAAAAAATATTATATAATTAAAATACAGCTTAAAGAAACCTGCCATTGGGACAGCATCTAGATACTAGATTGCCTGGAATTGTTCAGATACCAAGGTAACTGCATGTAATTGGCATGTAGGTCCCAGGTTTGAAGTAAGGGGAGGTAAGTCTGCTGGTGATTTCACCTCGGGACAGATTTACCCATGAGTGCACGGAGAGTAGGTAAGCAGCAACTTCTAAGAAGCTAAGGAAGGTCCATTCACATAGTGGTACTAGCAGATTATCATCACACTTCTTTGCTTACTGAAAGGATTTTGGGACTGTTTCACAATTTCTTATGCTGATCAGAAGATTCATTTGTAATAGACTTAACCAGTCTGTTGCATATTTATGGATGAGAACCTGTACTCCATGGTCTCCGTGCCTCAAGTTTATCACAAAAAGCACCAACAGATGTGCAAGACTGGTTATATTAGCATCTCCTTCACATTTCTGCCTATGGGTAACCTCCATCTGGTCTCCCTCAGTCTCATACCCAATAAAGTCCCTGGTGAATATATAATTATTCACCCCACCACTAGCATTTCTCAGTTAGAAGTCAATTAATTTGTAAGATTTCTTCATGCACTACTCATCTTTCAGATACACAGGCAAGCCAGACCTCATTAACATGAAGGCAGTACAAAAGCGGAAAAATCTACTGCTAGTTGAAGTCATGTGGGTACACTGTCAGCAAGATATTTGGCTTCTCATTCAAAGGCCAATATTACTCAAAGTGGGCCATATCTATGAGCTACTTTTTTTCATGTGCAATCTTCGGAGCATTCAGTTCTTTCCTTAAATGGGCAATAGGTTCAAAACAATGCTTAGAACTTGAAAGGTTTTTGTTCAGGGCTGTAGGTCCTCCAAATTTCACTCGCTAATTTAAAAAAATTCCTACCTAGATAACCTACTAAGGGATATAATCTAGATAGAGTGGCCAGAAATTTTTGCCTCACACAGGACTAAGTTGGTAGACTTGGAGAGCTGTTTTCTGGGTTATAGGCATTTCACCTAGACAGAGAGAATTTTTCCATTGCCTGTCCTATACCATTGGTATACATTGAGCAGTTCATTTTGGCCTGTAGGTGACAAAATTTGTTCACTCCATCTCTGACTTTCACTTGGTGGACACATAATTCTGTACCCAAAGAACTCCACCATCCAGACCATCTGATGGTTATCTGGTGCACACCACACAAAGGCCCTAAATATGTTCAAAAGAACAAGCTGCTGAATTATCACTGTAGCATCACGTGGATACTCAGGGATATGGGCAGCTCTCAACTCGCAGTAAGTGGGATGTAGGCAGATAGGTCTGTCTCCTGCAGAGAGAAACTTTCACTTGAGGGATGGAGGCTAGCCTATAAAGGTTGGGTGCAGGCATTTCTCTAAGGGCTTGTCTATACTTACCGCGCTGGTTCGGCGGCAGGCAATCGAACTTCTGGGTTCGATTTATCGCGTCTAGTCTGGACGCGATAAATCGAACTCAGAAGTGCTCCCCGTCGACTCCGGTAATCCTGCTCGCCGCGAGGAGTACGCGGAGTCGACGGGGGAGCCTGCCTGCCGGGTCTGGACGGGGGTAAGTTCGAACTAAGGTATGTCGACTTCAGCTACGTTATTCACGTAGCTGAAGTTGCGTACCTTAGTTCGATTTGGGGGTTTAGTGTAGACCAAGCCTAAGGGAGATCAGATATGGTACCAATAGCAAGTACCAACTAGATGGCTGCTGTTTCTGCTCTAGGACTATATAAGACCATAAACTGGGTGGGTGGAAGGGTACCTGATTTGGGTATAAGAAAACTATGAACCACCCTCCACCCCTCTTCACAGCTGACAGGACTTCCAGCTTCTAATTCAGTTAAGTTTAGTAGTAGTATAGTTCAATACTTAAAAATAATGACATTTGTTGGTTTCTATAAAAAGACAGCGTGCCATTAAAATGTGGACATTTACTGCTCATGGTAGTCAAGTTTAACATCATATTCCCTATTCTAAATTTAGGGAATACTGAAATATCATGATACAGGAAAACATTACAGTGCAGCAAACAAAGATTTTACCATTGCCCACTGAACACATACACTTTGTATATACACATACAGAACCATTTTCTGCAGCATGCTGGAAGATTAAAACACTGTTCTGAAAATACTTGGCTAATTCACAATCCAATGCACAGAAAGCACACAATTAAATTAACAAAAATGAATCCTTGACCAAGTAAATCAGGTTCAATACATCTTCAAAGGTATTATTTAGAATGAATCTACTATATTTCTAAATATTTTATACAACTACTTTAAATTACTGGCAGGATTTGCTTTATCAATCTTGTGTAGAATTCAATTCAGTTCCATTTTTAATAAGTACAGATAAAACAATACAGAGAAGTATAATATTATTCTATGGGACCTACAGAAACTAAGAGCATTTTTCTTTTAAAAGAAATTCCTAATTTTGAACAGCAGAAGTTAAAATTAATCTGAAAACCTAAGAAACTGCTCTGGCATTTGTACAAAAAATGATGGGTTTGTTTCATTAACCGATGTCTGAAAACAACATTTAAATTGACACATAAAAACAGCCATTGTCTTAATTTGTGTGGTGTACTCCACACAAAAGCCCTAAATATGTTCAAATTAGAGCAAGCTGCTTGATTGTCACTGCAGTCTCATGTCACATTAATGCATGACAAACATTAAACCATACACTTAAATGGCAATTTATATCATTTAAATGTTTACTGCCAGACCAGCTCATCACTCATTTAAATGCGACTTTCTGACAGCTAATTTCAGTTAATTTTCCTCGATTCACTTAATTAGAACTTTCAATCAAGAAAAGACTTGTACATATTTTCCAGGTTTTTTTTTTTTATTTGAATTCTCAGCTATTGACATGCTGAAAATATCCTCTAAAATGGATTACCAGATAGTATGTCATGTCCTACCAAAAAAAAAAAAAAAAAAAAAAAAAAAAATGACCACATGGAAAAAACCTTACAATATATATGCTTTGACAAGACTTATTTATGTAAAAGTACTTTTCATTCTCACACACACACACACACACACACACACACTCTCTCTCTCTCTCTCTCTCTCCCCAATTAAAACTATAAAAAACAGCAACCAAGCAAATTAAAAATTAATGACTTCAAAATTGTTTAATAAGATAAAAATAGTCAGGAGTCTCATGAGTGACCATAGAGCTACAATGTGAGGCTATAAAATTCTACAAGGCTCAGCAAATGACAATGATGTGAATTAATTTTCTTGCTATCCTGCCAAAACCTTTTAACATTAGAACATATTTAGTTTCTCTTTTATCTATTTCATCTTAGATAATTTTTGTTTTAAGGGCATATGATTTTATATGTTCACTATGCAAACTGTGTTTCACTATTTTTCATGAGCAAAAATTCCTAAAGGGAATGGCAAAGTGAAACATACTATAATGGTCATATTACACCCATAAAACACCTGGGCATGGATAACTACTGTAATATTGTTCTGCAATCTCTTCAGGTTACCAAACATATAAATCTAACAATCTCTTAAAAATTACAGTCTCACCACTTATTCATGGAACTGCTGGTGGACATCCTGAATTTGCTTCCCTTTTGCAATGTTAAGATAAAAATGTTCTTTTAAATTACATAGATTTAGAATTATAAGTACAGGAAATTAACAAGGGAAAGATGATGGAGATTATTTGTTGTATCATTTACACTATATTAGGGCATTTTTAACATCTTTGTCCACTTTTCAGGACACAAATATGAGGAATAAAAGAAAAATGAGTAAGATGAACATCAGTATTCACAACACTGCAGGAAAGGCCAAATATAACATACAATTTCAAAAAGATAAATAAGGTTTTCTGTCATTCTAGGTTAACAGTTATGGTATTTGGGTGACTATGAATTAGACTTAAAAGAGTGGAATATGGTTGAACTTCAAAGTGATTAAAAACAAACTAAATTTTCAAGGAAAACACCAGAGTATAATACTAAAAATCCAATTTGACTATAACTAAAATCAAAACCCCTTTCAAAACCTGAAAAATGTAAAGTACAACATTCATAATCCTAAAATAAATCTACTATATTCATAACAAATTCTCTTCTTTTAAAAGGGTGTTGGTGTGTTTTTTAAATTATTCTCCCAATATTTACCCACTTAAAAAAACAAAACTAAGGCCATGGAATGCTAAACATTGAGGATTACTCAGACCACTAGGACAGACAGTCCTCATTAAGGCCAGAGTTAAATACGGTGTGCCGCTATGGGATACTAACATTCTTCCCATGCTGCTCTTAAAACTAGCCAATCAATTGTTAGTACTCCCATAGCAGTATGGATACAGTACATCATTTACATCCAATGTGTGCTCCGAGTAAAATTTGTAAAAGAAGAAAAAGAAAAGAAAAACCGCTACAATATCCAACACAATACAGTAATGTTCAACTCTATTGAGTTATTATAAAATAAATCAGTGATTAATGTCCAATTGTTAAGGATCAAATAAGATCATGAAAAGACTGTCATGTGAAGCTACACACAAATTGTCAGTTCAGTCCAGTGGGACTCATATTAGCTTTGACAAACTGTCTTGGGGCTGATAGCTGTTTTTTTAATGAGATCTATTAGGCAGAGACTAAAACACTTGAGATATGCTAAAAAGTACAGTATACAGATGTCAAACACAAACACCTATTAGTAACTTTCATTTGTCCATTCCCAAGGCAGAAATGCGTCAGAAACATTAACCAAGTGAGGCTATGGTATTACAAGGGAAATTTCAAATTATTCAAAAATATATTTCAAATGCAAAATGCAATGTTATTAAATAAAATGCAATTTAAACTCTCTTCAAATATAATTCTGAAATTTTTGATTTACTATGTGGCTTTTTATTGCCTATTTTATAAAAAGAATGAACAGAAAAAAGTATTGAGGACTGTATTTTATATATCTTAAAGGTGCAATACAAAAAGCATTAGGCAAAATGTGGTCAAAATGCAACAAAAATGCTAAATTAACATGGCTAGAAACAATTTTCTTTCTATAGTTAAGTTGCTAACTATACCACATTTACTAAATACCATTATATTTTAAGACTCTGACACACTTTTAAAGTAACCACCTCAAGGGTTTTTCCCCTATAAAATATTTTTTTTCTATTTTAGTCTAGATAACAGTGCACGGCATGTGAAATAGTACATATTTTAAAAACAAATATTAGCAATTAGGATTATTCTGATTTTTCATTTAGACAAATACATTAAGTATACATCATTTCAACAGTATATGCACTATTTAGACAAACTTATTTACAGTGAAACTATTCAGAAATATAAGGCCACATTCCTGCTCGCCTTACTCTCCCAATGAGTATTAAGTAGCTTTTAATATAACCAAAATAAAAGAAGACATCTGATGGACAGTAAAACTATTTTTTGAACATGCACTTGAACTTGGGTCTATATGTTTTACTTCTGTACATTTTTCTAGGAACACATTAATTTGGCACGTAAAAAAATTAAATAATTTCAAACCTCTTAGAACATTGGTGTTTGCCAGATGTACAAATGCAAATAAATGTCCATAGTCTCCAAAGGGTTAACGTATTTTGCTACCACTTTGAAACAAGGGATGCCATTACAATGAGTCAAAATAAAACTGAGTCATTATGAAATTCATTATAAATCTCCAACTCCCAATCAAAGAAAAAGTCTACATATGAATAGGAAAGCTCTAATTAGGTGGTCTAGAAACTGGAAACACAAATAATAAGATATTTTGATTTATAATTTATAAAAATGTACCCATACAGAGTATTGCAAAGGTAACAGCCACACTACTCAAGTGCCAGACAACTAATTTAAATATGTTAAGCATATTTTAGGTTACACACACACACACAAAATAAAAATCAAAAACCAACTGGTCTGTTATGTTTGCATGTGCCGGATTTCAAACACTAGTGGTAATGTTTCCTTAACATTGATATATGACCTTTGTAATTTACAAAGAAGAAGGCTGTTTTTTTCAGGCTAATTAGAACTGTTTCAAATTTTCCTGCTAAATATATGATAGAAAATCCTTTCAACTTTTTTTTTATTATTATTCTAGAGTTTCTTTCCATGTCAACTTTGTTCCAATCAAAATATGCTTTGAATTAAATGATTTTGATTGAATATGTGGATCACATTTCATTTCTAAGATTTAAAGTCCAAAAAGGAAAAGTTTAGCCTGGTCAAACAAAACGAGAGCAGCCACTTTGCGGAAAGCTACTCACATTTACAAAGACTGACAAATTGTTTGTGTGCACCATTAGGTCTAGTTTTTGCAATAGTTGCCAGATTTCCTGTCCTTCTAATAAGATATTAACTCTTTAAATGCTGACCTATAAGTAACCAAATGTATTTCAATTTTAAATGTAACTTTTCCCATATACACTCTTCTGAGCACAAGAGAAAATAGAAATCTAAAAAAATCTAATCTGTTATTAGGCATGTATCAAGCTAAAGCTTGCCCTGCAGGAATTGCAGGAAGGAAGAAGACAGCAGACCTGCTATTATTGACAAAACTCAACATTCCGTATGGAGTGATACAAATTTCACAAATATGAAACTATCATTAAAATTTTGCATACAATTGGTGGTCTCTAACTTGTTCTTAAGTAATTTAATTTCTATACCAGTAAATTCTTGGATTTTTATTAATTTATTGTACTTTGTCATTTATTATAGACATCAAACATTGCAGGCACTATGAGTGACTATTGTACTTTTCAGACTACACAGATTAGATTACTCTATTTTAATTCTCATTTTTTGCAATTGTGTTTAGAAATGCATTGACAATTTATTCATATTTCTATTTAGCTAAGTTTGTATTTTACTTCACATCTCTAAACACTACCACTTTGCCTCTCTGTGCCTCAGTTTCCCCGTGTGAAAGTCTATAATGTTCAAACTTACACACTGATCCTGCAAACATTTACACAGACATTTAACTTTACTCATGTGGACAGTTTCATTGGCTTCAATGGGAAGTCTCACGAGTGAAGTAAAACATCTGTTATGTTTCCAGGATCAAGGCCATACACTTAAGATAGCTGCTATAGGAATACATACAGCACATGGATATTGGATTTCTTTTTGGTTTAGTGTGAGACAGGTAGTTGGCCTCATAGGGTATGTCTACACTGCATAAAAGACCTGCATCACCAAATCAATTGACTCAGACTTGCAGGGGCTAAAAATAGCAGTGTAGATGTTTGGACTCCAGCTAGAGCTAGGGCTCTGAGACCTCCACCCTTGCAGAATTTCATAGCCTATGCTCCAGCCCACGCCCAAAAAGCTACACTTCTATTTTTAGCCCCACAAGCCCAAATCAGTTGACATACCCATACAATCACAAAATACCGAAGGCCCCACTCTAAAATCCAAATATTTGGATAATTTTCTTCTATATGAGAGAAGAGCCTTTCACTCTATATAGCCAATAAAACATTAAATCAGAACAGAGTGAAGAATGTAGCTGCTGAGTTTCTGGAACATCAATTTTCTTTCTTTTGTTAGTTATTCAAAATTATTAAAAATTTTGCATGATTTTGTTTATGGTTAGCCAATTAAAATACAGAATTTGAGCAGCGTTTATCTGTATTTGACACATCACATGATACTGTTTTTGCTCCTTGATTGGATGACTGAAACTCAGTCAGAATTCTGATGCAAATATTTCCAGAAAGCAATTTTAAAATTTGCTACAGCAAATATTCAAAGTGTGTTACCTTAAAATTATTTCTGTGAATATTCATGCAAATAAACCTAATGCATCGATGTCCGTTGGAAGAGTACACATAGCAAGTGTTCCAGAGGGTCACACACCTTGCTACTCATGTAGGTGCAGTGCTGTGTCTCATCCAAGTTTTTCAGTGCAAATGGCTTTGCAGGTTTAAGGATTATCTGAGAAGTTATCCAAGGGACAGAGTCTGAAATTGACTGCCCCTAGAAACTAAGAATGTAGCTGTGGAAGCTGAATCTGGAAGAGTTCTGACAGTAATGAATTCCTCACTGGAACAGCATAATACGGTGACCAGGTGTCTGGTTTTCAACCCAGTTGGAAAGTGACCCTGCCGGCTCCGGTCAGCACCGCCGAACAGGCTGTTAAAAGTCCGGCCACTGGTGCTGCGGTGCTAAGGCACACTAGTACCAACTTGTCCTGGCTCTGCGCTGTGCCCTGGAAGTGGCCAGCAGGTCTGGGTAATAGGAGGCCGGGGGGGAGGGGGGAATGTGCACCCACAGGGCTCCGCGCACTGCCCCTGCCCCGAGCACTGGCTCAGCACTCCCATTGGCCGGAAAATGGCCAACGGGAGCGGGGTGAGGGAAGGGCTGTGCACAGGCGAGAGCAGCATGTGGAGCCTCCTGGCCCCCCCACCTAGGACCCAGGGGCATGTGCACCATGGTGCCAGGACAGGCAGGCAGCCTGTCTTAGCCCCTGTGCTGCACCACTGACCAGGAGCCACCTGAGGTAAGCCCACGCCCCAAAACAAGCCCCAACCCCCGCCCCAGCCCTGAGCCCCCCCAAAACCCAGAGCCCCCTCTTGCACTCCAAACTCCTCATCCCCGGCCCCACCCCAGAGCCAGCACCCCCAACCCAGAGCCCTCACCCCTTCCAAACCCCCAAAACCTGCCTCAACCCGTAGTCCACTCCTGCACTCCGAATCCCTCGGCCCCACCCCCCCAGCCTGGAGCCCCCTCCTGCACCCCAAACCCCTCACCCCCACCCCAGAGGCCGCACCCCCAGCCAGAACCCTCACCCCCTCCTACACACCAACTCCCTGTCCCAGCCTGGAGTCCCCTCCCACAGCCTGAACCCATTTCTGCCCCCCCCCGGAGCGCACACTCCCAGTTAGAGCCCTCACCCGCACCCCAACCCCCTGCCCCAGCCCAGTGAAAGTGAGTGAGAGCGAGCCACAGAGGGAAGGAGACTGTAGTAAGTAGGGCATCAAGGAAGGTGCGGGGCCTTGGGGGAGGGGAAGGGCTAGGGTGTTCGGTTTTGTGCCACTAAAAAGTTGCCAAACCTACAGAATAAGAAGTCCAGGAAACAGCTTCCACAAAAACAACAGAAAATCCTCAGGAGCCACCTGAAAGGGGCCTCACACAGTTGGCTGGATAGAAATTGGGCAGGGAGAGGAAAGCTCCAAGAAGATGACGGTGGGAGTAAAATTGATTGGGATGAGTTTGTGAAAGTGTCCTGACAGGAAAAAAAAAATCAGTGTATGAATAATTAAGCTTGTGTTGTAACGCTGCAAGGTGTTATTGGCACCATCAATCACACATCCCACAGACATTCAGAGTATGTGTCCACACTGCAGCTGGCAGCGTACCTCCCAGCCCAAGTAGGTTGACATGTACTAGCTCTGCTCGAGCTAATGTACTAAAAATAGCAGTGTGGACTTTGCAGCTTAGGTGGCAGTGTGGGCTAGCCTCCCAAGTATGGACTCAAGAGTTCAGGTGGACTTGTATGCCAATGCCGCCACCTGTGCTGTCACATCCATGCTATTTTTTGTACATTAGCTCCAGCAAAGCTAGTACATGTCTGTCTAGCAGGGCTAGGAGGCACGTTGCCAGCTGGAGCATAGACATACCCACAAAGAAATCTCATTGAGCACAGGGCCTTGCTTGGCTTAACTAAAACTAAAACTGGTGTAAAAACTGGAACAAAAAATTGAAGGGTTTCTGTGCAACACTTGGAAATCTCTAATTTAAAACAGTTTCCATTTTGTTGTCAGAGGACTTCTGTTCTGATCTCAAAAGGCGGTGACTACATGCCATCCTTGGCCAACGAAGCCTGGATGGAAATCCCTTTAAGCATATCATTTGCTATTTCTGTTTCTGATGCACAAAATATTGGAGAGAGGCAAGGAGCTCCCTCCCCTCTAAGATTCAGCAGTGTTTTCTCAGTGCACTTAGTACATGCTTGCATGCAGAGTGCCAAACTTAGAGCATGTCTACACTTAACCACTGCTGTATTGCTTCAGTGTAGACCTACCTACGCTGATGGGAGGGGTTCTCTTCTCCGTGTAGGTAACCCACCTCCCTGAGAGGCAGTAGCTAGGTCGATGGAAGAAGTCTTCCATTGATCTTGCACTGTCTATGCTGGGGCGGGAGGGAGTGGGGGGAGATGTCAGCAAAACTACGTCCATGCAGGGATTTGCTACGGAAAAAAGATCACTAAAGCGTCAAAAAATAAACACAGATGTAAGATACAGCGTAAACTACTAGGTAAAAATACTTTTAAATAAATATATTACAATTGTATCTGTAGCAAAAACAAAGAACCCCAAACCAAAAAAACACCCAAGTTACAAATAGAACAGTATAGAGTTGCTTTCACCAATACTGAGGCTGATATAAACCTTCTGTCCACAATAGTACAGATACCAAAAAACATGGTATCCAATGAAAAACTCAGACAATATCCAATGAAAAACGCAAATCTTTACCATGCAAATAACCAGCCAGCTGATCCAAATCATTAAAAAGAAACTTTTAAAGCCCTCCTTCACACCATTTTAATTGACAGCAGCAGAATTACGAGATTTTAATCTCATTTTCTAGCTGAATTTGGAATAAAAGCTAAACAACAATTGCTATGATTAATGGTAACTGAATTAGCATCCGGGAATACCAACATCCTAACTCCTTGAAATTAAATGTACCAACTTTGGCATACAAGCTTTAACATCCAAACTCAGGAGGTAAACATGAGGATAATATGGATTCTCTGTCTGAAGTTAAGTAATATTAAGAACCCAAACCAATTGAAATATTTGACTCTGAAAGGCTGGAGGTCCCCACTATTGTAACCAACAATAATAAACAAGGAGTAAAATAGTTAATGTAGGTGTTATTGATTCCTGGCCAATCTCTAAAACCTCCTATAAGTAAACCTTAAATAAGTTCAAATGTAATTATTTAATTAGAATCCTCAAATGATTAAGGAAATTAACACATTTTTTTTTCAAAATGAAAAACTACTTATTCTAACCTGGCATAAATTGATACATTAATATGGTTAGCCACCCTTCATCTTGGAGCAGAGCTGTAGTGTTAAACCAGGTTTAAAAGCTGAATTAAATATTTTTGTATGTTTGAGTAAAAGAGCCTATTCAAATATGTCGAGTGAACATGTGGGGGTGTATACAAATATTATATTGACCTTTACAGTCAGACTTTAAGCTATACAGGTTTAAGTAAGGGCAGGACCTGCCAGCCCCAGCAGACTAAATCACACCTCCCCTGTCATCTTTTGGAGGAACAGTCTGACTTGGTACTGAGGCCTAGCCATGTATGCTTCTCAGTAGCTTAGCTGAACAAAGGAAACTGTTACACTACCCACAACAGGCTGATGTTATGCAGAGGAGTGGAGACAATTTCTGCTCTAGTCATTGACTCTCTCCTGTACAGACTATAACATTACCTTTTCACACGTAGGAACCAGTTTGTAAAACATAAAAACAACAATGAAGATAACTGGCACAGAAATACAAGGTTACCATCTCTTTATAAATAAAAGTAGACTCCTAAAGGCATATCTTCATACTTCTCTTTTCCTATGTGAGTAAAAGGCAAGCAGGGCAGCAAGGCAAGAGTTAATTGAAACTAAAGTGTGTGCTGGGGGAGGAGGGAGAACTGAGAGTTAATCAGGGACCATATCCAGAGCCAGGCATGGATAGGCCTCACTAATGAGCCTCAAGTACCCTGCAGTGGCTTTCAAACCTAACTGGCTTCAAAAGATGCCACCCCATGACAGAATGTGGCTAGCCATAAGAGGAAGGTGATTAGAATAAATGACTGGAGTAATTAACTCTGATTTGAAACCACCTGACTGGAAAGAGACGCTAGGAGCTGTTTAGCTGATGGTCTTCTGGTTAAAAAAGGAAGCTTTCCTTTGCTCTTGTGTTTGTGTGTGTTATAAGAGTTCTTCCTTTCAAATAGGTATTTGGTGGCACTAATGAAAAGCAGCTTTCATTCAAGGGCCTCCCCATTCATTTCAAAAGGAGAAGAAAATAAAAGCTTCAAAGTAGAACTAATTTACTTCACCCAAAAACCCTTTGGTCCGTTTGCATTATCAACACCAGAAAAAAAAAAACCCTCTCTAACATATGTTTTAAAATATAATATTCTCTTTTAAGAAAACAGCATTTTAATTAAAAATTTTAAATTATCTATCATTCTCTTTACATAAAAATATTAAGGCTTTAAAGAAATTCAGCCCTCTTGTTTTCTTGGACTATTTTCAGGTCAGTCCTGCCAACATTCCCCCCTACCCCCCATGTAAATGAGGTTTATTCCCTCTAGTGGTAGGACCTTTATTTTTTTGAACTGGGGAAAAAAAGCAAAAATTCTACATATTTCTGAAATGGGATAAGTAATCTTCAACAGCTCTTAGGCAGCATACACAGTCACTTAATCTACCACAGTATCTTGCCACTTTATTTTACAAAGAAGAATTACAAAGAGTGGGGGCATTACTACCTGCTGTTTTACAAGCAATCATCAATTCATTGTACCAGAGTTGTCCTGTACCTGCTGAGTAAATGCTTTAAAAAAAAAGTTTCACTAACTGCCCAGTAACAACTACAGTATGGTAGCAAAAGCAATTCACCAAATGTTTATGCTGAGATTCTGATTTATTTGACAGCTTTAAACCTTCACGCCATGATATAATTAAATGTTTTGACAACTAAACAAAAACTGTATAAATTTGAAAGCTGTTAAAAAAACTTCTGTATCAAATATGAAAATGCAATATAAAGTCTAAACCATTTTTTTAAATGCCCCAATAAAAATGGATAAAAATTGGATGCAGTTTTTATATCTGAAATATTTTTCCTCTCACCCTTTCTAGTACTGTATTTAAAATATTCCATATAAATAATTGTCTTTTAATCATGGTATAAACCTTCAAAGATCATTTTAGGTAAGATAATGTTACAATAAAAGTAATCAGAACACTGCTATTACTTAAATAGAAATGAAACACGTAAAACAGTAATAGAACATTTTCAAAGTAAAACCCAAACAGTACTAAGTAATATTTTGTTAGGTAATTTTTTGATATTTCAGTTGTTTAAAAATAGAGATCTACAGCTGTCATGATGGCTTAGCGGACCAATAATGCACTATGATGTTAATCCTGTTTCTCCAAAGGACCCTGGTTCAAGTCTCAGACAACCCTTTGTGCTGATTTGGACCAGCAAGATTCAAACTGGCATTTCTTACGGATGAGAAGGGGGCACACAATGCACTAAGAATGTTGAAGTCTGAGTTTAGAATCAGAAAAACTTGAAGTTTATCATTTGTATCCTCACAGATCATCTAAGTGGGACTCACCATGCATTATTAAAATTCAAATGAGAATAGTTCATATAAAGAAAAACAAAAACAAATGGTCCTTAAACTATGATTTTTCACCGTGAGGTCAGTTTATATCTTCAAAATGCAGTTTCGTTATTATTTTTGGTAGTATGTGTATAACATGTGGGCTTATTGCTGAACTGAAGAGCTAATTGTTTAAACAATGTATAATTATATAACCATTATTTAAACATTAAAGCCTTTAAGCAAATATGTTAAAACATTCAAAATCAACTCTGTAAAGCAGCTGAAGAGCACTGTTGCTCTGAAGGAAACTGTAATCCAGCTAAAGGTAACAATGACCAGTTGTTTATAAAACTACTGAAATGTTTGGGAACCAGTTCACATTCTCATGCTATGTTTATGTTTCCATTTATCATCCTTCTCCTCAAGAAGATAGCTCAAAAGGAAGAAAGACTAGAGAACAAAATCTTGTTTAAAGTACACACGCAGACATCAGGTAATTTAACAAATTGAGACAAAAACGGGGTTGCCTGTATACATCTAAAAACATTATTGCATTAAATCATTCCGCCCTCCCCCCCAAGGAACTCATACTTGCAGTGTAGTTTATATTTATTTTGTATATTTGACCATGCCAAGGATTTCTAGCTTATAAGATAGAGAGGACGACCCAAAAACCAAATAAAAAAGGCTAAAATATGCAGTAAGTGCAATTTTGATGCAATTGTTATTAATCAAAGATCAGAACTGACCTGTGCTTACAGCAGGCTGTTAATTAAATGTATTTCTTAAGTACGATATATGGAGATCTTTTTCAGTGTATTGAGTTCTGTTAGAAATGTATGAGTGTATGGGACAAATTCAGGCTGGGTACAGGCAGGCACAACTCCACTGAAGTAAATGGAAAAATAGCTACACATCAAATTGCAGATGTCATCCTGATTTCTGCAATGATACATGTGATCACTGACTTCAGTGGAATAGCTTTTGCTTATACCCAGGCTGAATATGGTTCTATAAATTACCATTTTGGTTAATCAAAGGATTTGGGTGTACATTCTGGATACAATTAGGTACCTCTTTTCCACCTTCCGCTCCCAGTGTTTTTTGAAGGAAACAAATAGGGAAGCTTTAAAGATCAAGTTAAAGGGGCACTTCCAATTCAGAAGTTACTCTTGTTTGAATTTTTTTTTAAACTTAATTTTTGTTACAATTTAAGATTATTAGAACAGAAACTGGATAAAAAAATTCTACATCATCATTCTGCATATAGTCAGTTTCTTTTTCTGTCTGTGTAGATCTCACACAGACAATGGGCAGAGTAAATATTTTCAAAAATTAGGAGAATGTAATTGTAAAGCTACAGATTTTTCTAGTGGGCATGAAGCAGTTGTAAGTACTTAAAGCTACTTTCAGCACATTTTGTGAAACTGACTAGATTTTAAGTTGACAGTTTCCCTTTAATATTGTGATAAATTTGTGATGTTGTGCAGTCTATATGGTTTTATAAAAACATGATAATAAGTGAATATAATGTAACTGGGATAGTTTTAGAAAAATATGGTAATAAGTGAATATAACGTAAGTGGGATATGCTTCATGAAAAAGGTCTCTTGTACGGTATCATTACAAAGCTTATAATCTACTGAGTATGATCATCCGATTTGTATAAATGTACCACTCTTGTATCTAAAACTAGAAATATAAAATATAACTCTGAGGGCCTATTGTAATTATGTAAAGTGTGGGCCATTAATGATGGTTTGGAATCTTGATGACTCCCATTAACAAGGACCATTATCCGCAGATTGCTGTGTTTACCTGTGAGTCTTCCTGTATTCGTGTGTGCTGGCAAGTGGGCAATGAAGTCTTGCAGTGTGATGTGACATGTGATCATGTCACCTGAACTGGAATCCATCTTTAACCTGGTGCTTTTCCAGTGGGGGGGGGGGGGGGGGGAAACCCAGAGGGACAAAGGATTCTCGCCTTATGCAAAAAAAAATATAAAGGGGTGGAACAGAACAAAGGAGAGAGAAGAGCCATCATGAAGAATCCCCTAGCTATCACCTGAGCTGCAACAAGAGCTGTACCAGGGGAAAGAATTGTGCCCAGGCCTGGAAGGTGTCCAGTCTGAGAAAAACTTACTGAAGCATCTCTGAGGGTGAGATTATCTGTATTTAGATTTGACATAGATTTGCGCATTTTATTTTGTTTTGCTTGGTGACTTACTTTGTTCTGTCTGTTACTACTTTGAACCACTTAAATCCTATTTTCTGTATTTAATAACATGACCTTTTATTTAGTAATTTACTCAGAGTATGTATTAACACCTGGGGGAGCAAACAACTGTGCATATCTCTCGATCAGTGTTATAGAGGGCGAACAATTTATGAGTTTGCCCTGCATAAGCTTTATGCAGGGTAAAACGGATTTATCTGGGTTTAGACCCCATTGGGAGTTGGGCATCTGAGTGCTAAAGACAAGCACACATCTGTGAGCTGTTTTCAGGTAAACTTGCAGCTTTGGGGCAAGTGATTCAGACCCTGGGTCTGTGTTGGAGCAGATGGGAGTGTCTGGCTCAGCAAGACAGGGTGCTGGAGTCTTGAGCTGGCAGGGAAAACAGGAACAGGGGTAGTCTTTGCACATCGGGTGGCAGCTCCCAAGGGGGTTCTGTGATCCAAAGCGTCACAAAACTGACAGGAGAACCCTTATCAGGAAGATATGGGTGTTTGTGAATTAGAAAATGAAGTAGTGAAAAATCAATTACATTATTTATTTTTGCCTAAAGGAAACCAAAGTTGATGTTAAGACTATACTTCACCCATGAGGTTGTAGAAAAAAGAATGGTGTTAGTGTGTCAACCTTAATTTTGAATATTCTGACTTTTGTTACTTTATGTCACAACCTTTTAATACTAAAATCTCTTTTTTAACTACTCGGTTATAAAAGATTTATTTTCAGTAGGTTTTCTCTAATAAGAATATTAAGTCTATGTAAATACATAGAAACTTGTAATTTGTATGTAGACACTTTTGTACGAGTGGATTTTTTTTTTTTTTACAAGATAGACTAATTGATCCTTGAGAAGCAGTATGGTCTATCTTGCGTGCTATGAGAATTAACATGTCTACAAGATAACGATTCTTTTAATATTTGGTATGGAAATTAAGTAAAATCATTCTGGAATTTTGCCTCTAGAATATATCAAGGTTCTATAAATCACATTTTGGAGTTCTGATCTGCAGATTTTTAGCTAAAAGAAAATGTATCTGTGGTCCAAAAGAAGAAGAAAAAAAAGTGTTGAAATCACCCCCCCCCCCTTTTTTTTTTAAACACTCCCTACCTAAAAGTTAACTGAACAAATTTTAATCGAAGAAAAAAAAAAAAAAGAGATTGAAAAGTCAACTTTCAGCTAGTTTACCGTTTAGCAGTTAGGAACCATTTAAGAACATTGAAGCTTGCTAGAGAAATCTTGTCACCTTATGAGATACAAATAGCACCTTACAATGAAATTATTGAATATTTACAAATAGTGTAGCATCTCCAATTATCTTATACACACACAGAGAGAATCTCAGTGGGATAAGATACTTGGTAGAACCATTTTCAATTTAAGTGAATGACACTTAAAATTTACCACTATCTGTGCCAATACGCTCAGCCTAAGTATTCTAGGTTCACCAAGAGACTATCTGGAAAATATGTTGGATTCCCAGATCCATCTGTACATGCAACTACTGTGTGTGTGTACACACACATACACACACACACACTAATATATACCTGTTTTAAATTCTATTATGGACTGCTCCAAACAAAACACACACACAATTAATTTCTATTACAACAGTACTCAGAGGTCCTATTCAGGACAGGGACCCCAATCTGCTAAGCCATAAACAGACATACATAGAGAAATTACAGCACATTCAGCTATTTACTAGACAAAAGCAGAATGCTCTGCATGACTTAATATGTTCACTCAGTAAGAAAGTAACCCATGATTCATTCCATACACACTCTCTTTAAATATATAAATGGAAAGAGACAAGACCAGATTCACAGACTATTTTCCAGAATCGCTTTCCTAACATACAAAAACTGAAAATCTGCTCCATTTTGTTATGCATATCTCATGAAGTCTTGAAACGTTGTACAGTCAATGGAAGTTTCCACTGAGAAACTGGAAGTTTGCTAGTCCTACTATGAAACATAGGCCAGTGCATATACTTTAAGTCATTTTTTATGTCCTAGTCACTTATTGAAATCAAACCTGATTTCCACTGGACCAACAAAAGGCACATAGGCCAATTTTCAAGTTTCCATTGCCTTTCCATGAGGTGCTAGCATTGTTCACAAAAGAGGCTGAAAAATGTTTTTCCTTGTAGAGGAAGTTTTTCTATCACTCCTTCCATGGTTGAAAATGGCTTAACTATTTTTGATTAAATGTTCAGAAAATAATTGTTCCCTTACCGACAGCAGGCATACCAAATTTCAGCTAAATAGAGAACCTGAGAAACACCTATGGAAATGAAAACAGTGTTATAATGAAAGTACCTAGGTATCCTTAAATATGGTTGTTATAGGTGACACATATAGTGATTCCTCTACCCAAAGATGATTTTTTAAAAATGGTGCAAAAACAGATCCACTATTCTTGAATAAGAAGAATAGGAAAAATGCACTTTTTCCTTATAAAAAAAAGGGGGGGGGGGGAGAGACAGAATTAGCACTAAAATGGCAGAGTCCACAATGTTTAAATTTGTCAGGGAAACAGATGTCCTTGCAGAGGGCTTGAGTGCTCTGATGAAAACTGGTGTCAATTTGACCAGTTATAATGGTTTAAAATAGGCAAAATTTATATGCACAGTACTTTGTCCATGAGTTTTTAGCACTTTTAACACAAACCTTTTAACTCTAAAGTGGCATGAATAACCTTAACTCTGTCCTTTGTGTGCATACACGTTACACAATAGTCCCTAATTACATCATAAAAAATATTTCTTAAAAAATGTAATACAATATCACAGTGTTTTTTATACTTTTGGATACATGTGTGGCCTCTGCGCTATTCTCTACATGCTAAACAGAGTCAATTTTATATTCAACTACACAATGAACAATTCTTGCACAACATAATAAAGATTAAGTATAACTTCACAGACAATATTGAAAGTTTGCTTGCATTAATTAGCTTTAGATTTATTTGGCCAATTGACTTATCTCTCAAATTGCACATAAGGAAGTTGTGTTGGTGGTTGAAATAGTATTATTATTTTTTGGTAGTACATGGTTGCTGGTTAAATTAAAATACATATTTTTGGGAGAAGAAAACTTATCAAAATAAAATGTGCAAGACACTATAGATACACAATTTTCATTGTCTTCCAGTGTAAGTATACAAGAATAAAAGTAAATTACAAGATGCTACAAACTGTAATCTAAGGTTATGAAAATGTTTGTTTTTAGAGACATGATAGTAACTCCATACTTAAGACTGCATATACAGTAGTTGTGTTTTCCACACCCCTCTAATGTCTGCTTTTTGCCAGAAATTTGATGTGGTTAAAGTAGGTTAGTAAAATAATTTTCCTTATAATTTGGTAACCAAAGAATAAAAAAAATTAAATAGTTCTTAGTCACAACTTAGTTATGTCTTAAATTTTACGTGTGTCATGATTGCCTGACCACCTTTACCTCAGAGCAGAGGAAATATTTAAGCATGACAAATTTCACATTGTATAGCAGAGAAGCATACAGTAATTTTGTGCAAAAAGGCCAATGTAAAAAAGTTTTTAAGGAAGCTTAGTTATGGACTGGTGCTTCACCAGGTTCTTAGTATATTAGTGTTTAATTTATAAAGATTCAATTTTTAAATTACTAACTGGTCGGCATTTAACAATTTTATTCCTAAGCACTAAACCCTGTTCCACAATGGAGCTGATTGTGAAGGGATCTGGGGAGTGGGCTCTGAACTCTGCTAGGCAGGAATCTATAGCAGCTAGTAGACACGCTAGGGTCCAACAATACAGGGTATCGGGCTTCCGGATATAGGCAAAGAAGGAAAGCGGACTACGCCAACCCCAACAGTAAAAAAAGGAAAAAAATCATGAGTCAGACCCAAAAATATTAAATAACTTTAAAAGCATGATATTTTTAAAAGCACATTGGGGTTCTTTATATTGGCCTTTTGAATTTTGAGCCTCTAAGGGGGATTAACATTGTCATGCTTTTATGTGCAATCATGAGGATTAGTAACTATTTTTTTTAAAAGGAGTCTCTTCCAGAATCACATGACTCCAGAAGCTGGGGCTTTAAGAAAAACACTAAATATTGCAAGACTTGCAGTAAATATTGCAAGGTAGGCAACACTGGCTTTGGAATATGGAAAAAGCCAAGGAGAGAGTCTGTTGGAAGCTGGAAACACAGAGCAGCTGTGGATTCAAACTTTCACTAATCAGACCAGACTTTCACTAACCAACATGAAAAGCTTTTCACAGAAAGCTGCAGGAGCCTGACATCATATTAAATCAGAGATTTACTAAAAACAAAAGAAATTTATCATTGTTACATGCTATACAAGGGAAGATGAATCGTTAAGCATCTCTATTGAAAGTATGGATACAGGCTGCTAAGGTTACATAAACAATTCTAAAAGCCATCTTAACATCCATTTCACACACAAACACATTAAATAACATTGTTAATCATCAATACTAAAACAACCTTAACTCTGCCTAGGTAGCAAAAGCACTAACCACAAAGCGTAAATTAATCATATCCATTTGTTGTATAGGATAGCTTTCTGTCAGTGTTGTACCTAAATCTTCAATATTTTTCTCTTAGTCTCTTGTAAAATTTTGTAAAATTTCATAAAACCAATAAAAAAGTTTCAGGCAGCAATTTATTCCAACTGAGCAAAATAATCCCATGTACCCCTAATTAGATGAGTAATAGTGGCACAGCTATTATAAGAACAAGGGCTAAGGATAATGTATGCCAGATCATAAAAATACGTCTATTAGATGAAACCAGGAGCTAATCATGTTGTAACAAATCTCAAACTTGAAACTACACAGCAAATTAAATAAACTTATACTCAAACATCCAAATGTATAATAATAAGAAAACATAGGAGTTGAAGGTCTACCTCCCACTAAAGTAAATAAATAAATAAATAAACCTGCCACTGACAACAATAGAAGTTTGGATCAAGCTTTAAATAATAATATAAACCCAGGGGTAAAATTAAGGATGATTGTTGTGTTAGTAATCCAGAATATTTTTGCTTCATGGACTGTCAGAGAGATTTACTAGTTTAAACATTAATGCTACAGGCCTATCATTTTATGCAGGAAATACCATGGTTTTAAATAAATATCCACATTTGTTTGATTTTTATTTTTTTCCAGACATTTTTAAAGATATACCTTCTATAGATGGAGTAACACACAGAATTTCTTACATTAAATAAAATCTTCTTGTCTTAACTGTAATTATAGTTTTTGAGAAACCATATGAGAAAAAAATTGTTGCATAATAATGCATCCAAAAAGGGGGCAGAGTTAAGGTTGCATGTGAAACCTTAACTTTGTTATTTCCTTAGCATTTTCTTACTTTTGGGTGCTTAATCTTGTAAAACCAATGTCTTTAGTGTCATTTTTGATCCAACATATACACACACTAATTATATTTATTATTCTGAACAATTGAAAACAATATAAATGTAGTTCAACACCAGGTATATGTAAATAGCAGTACTAGCGTTAATAAAAATATACTGACATTCTAGGCTGTTTACCAGTTATCACAGGTTTCATATTTTAAGTGCTTGTGAAAAAAATGAGAGTGAACTGTACTTAAAGTTAGAGAAAAAACTGCAAACAGAAATCAGTGAATAAATGGGGATACAATGCCCTGAGTGTTTTTGCTCAGCAGTAACTAGACTGTGGGGGGGGGGGGGGGGAAGGGGGAGTCACAAGGTTATTTTAAATATGCAGAAAAAATAACCAAAATGCTTTAGCTTCCCTTTCTCCCCATCCCCCCATGTGTCACTTCAAATTCTAAATTCAGTTTTTGTATAAAACATGAATGAGAGGCAGCTACAGTATGCTATGCTTGCTACTGTTCATACATTATACTTAATATGAACCATTCCATGAAACACTAACTTAACATAAATTAGCACTTTTGTCATGAATTTTATATCCACCACTATTGAGAACACTGGTGGTGCAAAGTAGAAATTTACTATATTTTCTGTAAATTTTTATATTAGTTAATGAAATTTAGTGTTTAGTGTCATATAAAACACTTTTAAAAGCAGCATTTCCAATTTTAGTACAAATATTTAAAACAGTTTAGCATAAAGTTTATGTCCAAATACAATCTACTAACATCCAGCAAGCAGTGGTGCAGCTGCATTAGCTCATGTAATGTTTCACACATGGAAACCAAGATGCAAGATTACCTCATTTATGGTAACACTCATAAACTACACAGTACACAGTAAACATGTCTACCCAGCAAATTAAAATATCACTGCACTATGCAGCAGCTGAAACTATCCAGAACCTATTTATAATCCAATAGAAACAGAGATTTGTCTTCAGTTCTAGAAGGGAGAAAACAAAAAATTAAATTCCTCAAGTAAAATAAACTACACTGCAAGTGTCACTTGCCCCAAGACTTCCTGCTTCCCACAAAAGACATGCAACCCATTTTGGAGATCAAAGGTCATAGCTTTACAATAGAATACGCTGTAACTAGCTTTAAAATAATTGAATACAACTGCAAACCGAATGACCTGTTTATACTGGCTAGAAAAAAGTTGTAGCTGTTTTAAGTCATTCTACTATTCCAATTTAAACCTGCATTATAAAACTTTATCTGCTCCAAAAAACAACCAGATCCCCACACGTGTACCAGGTGGATCTGGTTACTCCCCAGCCATCTAAGTAATGAAATACCTCCATGTAAATTACATTCCCTCCACAAGGTCACCACTGTTTTGACTATCTTCCTCATCCCCTCCATAAAGGGAAAAGGTGGTGTTCCAGAAGCATTAAAAATGGCAGTACTTTTCACTATCAGACTGGTCAACAGTTTGCTGACTCTCGGAAACTAATTCCTGGGTCACCAATAAACATCCCAACCTTTCTATACCAACAAACATTGACATGATCACTATGGCCTAGTCTTCACTTACCGGCTGGTCCGGCGGCACGCCATCGATGTTCTGGGATCGATCCCGGAAGTGCTCACAGTCGGCGCCGGTACTCCAGCTCGCCGAGAGGAGTACGCGGCGTCGACGGGGGGAGACTTCCGGCCGCGTCTGGACCGCGGTAAGTTCGGACTAAGGTACTTCAAATTCAGCTACGTTATTAACGTAGCTGAATTTGCGTACCTTAGTCCGAAGTCCAGACTAAGTGGGGACCAGGCCTAAGTATAATCAGCCATGTGGCATATTCCCTTTCTTTGCTATACCATGCAAGATCAATTGACTTCATACCCAAATGCCTAGTGTGTCAGTGCCTTTTAGATTGACAATCTGACTATGCATAAAGATACACCTCTACCCCGATATAACACGACCCGATAGAACACGAATTCCGATACAATGCGGTAAACAGTGCTCCGGGGCGGGGGGGAGGGGAGCTGCACACTCCAGTGGATCAAAGCAAGTTCGATATAACGCAGTTTCACCTATAACGCGGTAAGATTTTTTGGCTCCCGAGGACAGCATTATATCAAGGTAGAGGTGTACCATACTATAAGGTTTCTTTCAGCTCACGTACTCTTTCCATTTTGTAATTCTGTAAGATAGCCATCTAAATGTCTCTCTTTGTTTCTGAGCTTGCCATAATATATCCACTTAATTGATATCCACTCAATTTTTTTGCTCCAAATGGGATCAAAGAAACAGTTGCTCTAAACATTTGTCTTGTCAAGAGCTGTGCAAATATGCCACAAGCCCTACAGGAGATTCCATAATAAGGATGTAGTTATTAATTTACATGAATCTGCTCTTCTGCTTCCTTTCCTTGCTCTGTGGCTGCTGCTTCTTTTTTTTTTCTTTCTTTTTTTGGCAACCTGACCATTTGCTAAAGAAGGAGAAGGACAGCAAAATAGATTCCAATCATACATTGCACAAACTCTTCCCTATTTGATTAATGATAAACTAATTTATTTAGTCCTCAAGAACAGAAAAACCTATATATACACACAAAACTCTTGTAATTGCCTGCAACATGCATATTTTTGAAATATTTTCACACACAGTATATTCTTACTGTCCTGTGGTCAATGGACTTATCCATAGTTTACACTTTTCAGCATTCTGCAATGAAAGGGGAGTGGGTATGTAATCCAAGTCTAACTTCAGTGTCAACAAGTAAATCCTATAGAATTACTATGGCAAATACTTAGTGCCTTACATGTTCCAAACACTGTACAAACATTCATGGCCTAATCTTCTGACAAATTCTCACCCACAAGATATGGTTCATTTTACCTGGGGAATATCTGGCATGGAATCTGTCCCATATTAATTAACAAAGCTCAAATATCTTCCTTAAGGACATAATTGATTTTGAGCTTTGTTGAGCTTTCTTAATATATCATTTCTGTCATCAGGATAAAAAAAAATTAACTGACTCTAAAGTAATGGCTTCACAGCCAAGATTGGAAATAATTCCAGAAAATTTAATTATATTGTTAACCTGAGTAAACCTCCACTAGACTGGCAATTACCACCCTAATAGAGAGCCCCAAAAAACAAATCACCGGGCACATCAGAAAACAGTTAAAAGGACTGAAGGGATACTGATTTTTACAATGACACATATCCATTCAATATGTCATTTCCCTAGATAATTTGTATGTTTTCTCCCAACAAAACCATAGCTCAGAATTCTACATAATTTTTCAACTCACAGCTACTCAAACTCTAGGTGATATACAATTCCCCCAACTCAGCTAAATAAAAGTTTGAAAATGTCATACAACTATATACCGAAGAGATTTCAATACAAGTTGCTTTCTGGTGGAACCCCTCTGTAGAAAAAGTCTACCATACTCATTATCTTCTTTTAATTCATTTGTTCTGACAAGTGTTTGTGGCTGCTAAAACAGGTCTACACAATTATCATCTAGTAAGACAGATAAGTTGACAGCATAAGCCTCAGAGTAACCTCCATAGCACACTTCCTACCCTGTCTGACAGATTTTCCAGTTTTTCCTTGGACTGCCAAAATTCCTTCACACAAAGAATTTAGAGATGTAGGAAGATATGCTAAAAGATATGCTATCATTCTCAGCTGAAAGGAATCCTAGGCTTTCTGTTCAACCTTCTGAAAATGTACAACTTCCTCCCAAAAACTCTTCAACCAAGACATACAAAGAAGAATTCATCTAAATAATATACCTGTAAACATCTTACAACTGGTACTACCTATTGTGGAAAAATCCTCTGGTATAAACTGAATGTAGGTGCTATACAATGCAAAACCTGATGTTCATATTTAAAACCCCCAAAAATGAATAAGTTGTGAACTAATGGCTCACAGAATGCTAAATGGAAATAGCAGGCATAGGGTGTATATATATATTTACATACCATCTACATTAGCAATAAAGTAGTTGTTCTACAGTGTGTAACCCACTTGGAATATGGCAAGATTATTCAAAATACTGTAGTGAAAACTCATGTCACAATTTTCAAGTGTCTAGTGACTTTAAGTGCTGGGTTGCAGGCTAACAATAGCAGTGTAATGTTTGGGCCCGGGCTGGAACCAGGTTCTGAGACCCATGTTTCAGATCCCAGGCTCCAGCCTCAGCCCGAACATCCTACACTGTTATTTTTAGCCCTGGAGCCTGAGTCCCGTAAGTCCAAGTCAACTGACTTGGGCACTGAGACTCCGCACCAGGGGGTTTTGTTTGCAGTGTAGACATAGCCTCAATCTATGGGTGCCCATCTTGAGACATCTTGAAGCAGCCTAGTTTTGGAAGCACTCAAATCACAAGCCACTTTTGAAAGTCTTAGCTGCTCTATCAGGACATCATCTAGTTTACTGTGAATTTGAATAGAATCCAAATTATTCTCCCTGGGACACACATGACGGTCCTCACCAATGTTCAAGAGCCTCCTGAACTTGTCCACTTAAGTACAGCAACACATTTCTTTTTGGAAGCATTCACAGAAAATGCTCGCATAAATGGAAACTGCAAGCATCCAGTCAGTTATCTTTACTCAAACCACACTTCAGTTTTTTCCTTCATATTCTCTTTTTTGATTCTCCTGTGTTATAAAGAAAATAGATGACTTAATTACTCTTACACACACGTCACATTAAAATAACATTATTATGGTTGCAAGTTAAAGCACTCAAGAGTTAAGAAATGCCAGAATTAAGGATGCCTGTGCAACCATCATTTGGTCCCTTTGTGCTAATGCACTCTGATACAGTTTTCAATTACATGATCACACACTGATTTTTTCCACAGGGCCCTACCTCTAGTAGTGGTGCTCACTTAATGAGCAGCTATTCAGTATTTTTTCTCCCTATTGGTCAATGTCTGGCTTACACCATATTTACATATTCAAACTCAGCTCTGAAGACAGAATTGCTAGTTTTCTCGTGGGTTTTTCTGTGCATGACTATTAATTGCCCCTGTGAATGGCAATGAAGAGCCAGTGAGTGAGAATGACTCTATTGCCTGGTAAGTCCTGCGCCAATGGGTATTTATTTATAGTGTTTTAGCCCTGTTGGTCCTAGGATATTGGAGAGACAAAGTGGGTGAGGCAATATCTTTTATTAGACCAACTTTTGTTGGTGAAAGAGACAAGCTTTTGATCTTACATTGAGCTGTTCTTCAGGTCTGGGAAAGGTACTCAGTGTCACAGCTAAATACAAGGTGGAACAGATTACTGGTCCAATAAAAGATATTACCGGTACCTCACTCACCTTGTCTCTCTATTTAATTATACACAGTGGAACAGTTTCAACAGGAGAGATCATCCCATAGCCCAGCGACTAGAACACTCTCCTACAAAGAGGGAGGTTGAAGTTCAAATTCCTGCTCCACATCAGGCAGAGTGGGGGATTGAACACAGGTCTCCTACATCCTGAGGGAGTGTTCTAATGACTGGGTTAAAGGCTATATGGGAGTTGGCTGCCTCCTCAATATTTTGTTTTGGATTAAACAATTTGGCAAATTTGTGTCAAATTTGTAAATAGTTTAGGGGTGACCAAAACTCCATTTTTCAACGAATGAACTGTTTGTAAAAAATATTTTACCCAGTTCTAGCCACTACACTCCTTCCAACTTCTGCAACAAATGAAGCAGGGGTTCTAAAGACACCTATGTTCTTTACTAAACAACCCTGGTTCATCCCCAGAACAGCTCCATCCTCTGCATTCAATGAGAAAAACTTGTATGTGATCATGTAATTAAAGACTGTCATAATGAATACAGACAAGGAGCCAAATTAAGGTTGAACAGGCTGTGACGTTGTGCAGTCTATATGGTTTTATAAAAACTTGATAAGTCAATATAATGTAACAGATAGTTTTAGAGAAAATACGGTAATAAGTGAATGTAAGTAACTGGGATATGCCTCATGCAAAAGGTCTCTTGTAAGGTATCATTACAAAGCTTATAATCTACTGAGTGTGATCATCTGATTTGTATAAATGTACCACTCTTGTATCTAAAACTAGAAAATATAAAATGTAACTCTGAGGGCCTATTGTAATTGTGTAAAGTGTGGACCATTAATGATGGTTTGGAATCTTGATGACTCCCATTGTCTGCAGATGGCTGTATTTACCTGCGAGTCTTCCTGTATATGTGTGTGCTGGCAAGTGAGTAATGAAGTCTTGCAGTGACATGTGATCATGTCACCTGAACTGGAATCCATCTTTAACCTGGTGCTTTTCCAGTGAGGGGGGGTGGAAACCCAGAGAGACAAAGAGTTCCCACCTTATGCAAAAGATATATAAAGGGGGGAAGAGAAGAGAGAGGGAGGGAAGCCATCATGAAGAATCCCCTAGCTACCACCTGAGCTGCAACAAGAGCTGTACCAGGGGAAAGAATTGTGCCCAGGCCTGGAAGGTGTCCAGTCTGAGAAAAACTTACTGAAACAACTCTGAGGGTGAGATTATCTGTATTTAGTTTGATTAGGCATAGATCTGCGCATTTTATTTTATTTTGCTTGGTGACTTACTTTGTTCTGTCTGTTACTACTTTGAACCACTTAAATCTTACTGTCTGTATTTAATAAAATCACTTTTTATTTAGTAATTTACTCGGAGTATGTATTAATACCTGAGGGAGCAAACAACTGTGCATCTCTCTCTATCAGTGTTATAGAGGGCGAACAATTTATGAGTTTGCCCTGCATAAGCTTTATGCAGGGTAAAACGGATTTATCTGGGTTTAGACCCCATTGGGAGTTGGGCATCTGAGTGCTAAAGACAAGCACGCTACTGCGAACTGTTTTCAGGTAAACTTGCAGCTTTGGGACAGGTGATTCAGACCCTGGGTCTGTGTCTGGAGCCAGACAGGAGTGGCTGGCTCAGCAAGACAGGGTGCTGGAGTCCTGAGCTGGCAGGGAAAGCAGAAGCAGGGGTAGTCTTTGCACATCTGGTGGCAGCTCCCAAGGGGGTTTCTGTGATCCAACCCGTCACAGACACCTATGTTCTTTACTAAACAACCCTGGTTCATCCCCAGAACAGCTCCATCCTCTGCATTCAATGAGAAAAACTTGTATGTGATCATGTAATTAAAGACTGTCATAATGAATACAGACAAGGAGCCAAATTAAGGTTGAACAGGCAATCTCAAGTCTTGCATTTCCTAACTTCTGAACGCAACCTTAATCATGCTCTTCTAATGTTATTTTTGTGTGTAATTTCCTAGGTTTTTCATAAACCACACTGAAAAAACAAATTCCATTATGTGGCATCATATTGACACACATGGGCCATCAGCAACTGTCCACCACACAGACCTCTGTCACTTGAGTAACTGATAGCATATGTGCACCAGTTTTGGAGAGGGAGGAGACACTCACTTTGCCACTGTGTTTTGCCAGATATTTGCTGACAGCAGGGGAATGGAGAGGCTCAGGTATCTTGGGTTCCATTCCAGGCTCTCGATGGGAGTAGCACATGCACAGTTCAGTCACATGTAAGAACTAAGAGAAGCTGGTGCACACAGAGTCTGGTCAGCACTAACCTGTGAGAGGTTTGATCATGCTCTAATGGGCACAGACTCTTCTGTCCATTCGCCCCCAAGCTTGATCCACTTTTATCCCATCTTCCTTAACCTGTCTCTGTCCCACCCTGTCTCCAACCCACTCCTTAGTCCTTATTTTACAAAGTTTTGGGATGTATTTTTCTTTTTTAATTAAACTGTGGATAGACCAACTGTCTGCTCTTTAGCAATACTGTGTATGTTATTGACATGACTTTTAAATTATTTATTTAATTTTAAAACTTTTAAAACAATCCAGTGATTTTGAAAAGCATTGTGATACATTACCTTGCAACCTTACCACTTACTGAGTGAGGCCATAGTACACAAATACATTCATATACAGGTATACATGCATTTGTATTTTATGGACGCATACTGTACAACAGAGACTGCAGGAGAGTCAGCAGTTCTGGAAGCAGTTGTTTTTGTTCTTTAGTGAATTTCAAATAATCAGATTTCTATTATGTATACACCTTTCTCATTGCCTTGTAAACAAAATGTTGAAGAAATATAAGGTCAGTTTTCCCAAATCAAGGAATTGTTTTAAAAGTTTTTTTTAAAATTAAATGAATAATTTAGAAGTCACATAATTAAAACACACAGTATTGCCAAAGAGGAGAACGATTGGTCTATCCAAAGTCAAATTAAAAAGAGATACTTTGTAATACAAGGAGAAAAAATAGACAAGCACAGTACACCAATATCATCGAGTGTATCCCTACTCAGTCCATAACCAGAAGAGTAAATAGGAAATTTAACTGATTTCTAAATGCAATCAAAAAGAATATAAAGCAAAAGATGAACTATAATTATGGTTTTAAAATGACTCATAGCTGCTACAACCAGATCTCCTCCTTCTCAGAACAGTGTTCCATGTTAGAGAAGTGTTTCATGTTTTTCTATTGCAGACTTTTTGAATTGTCTTTCAAGACACCAGTACAAGCAACTGAATGTCATGAATTAGAGATTTAATGACTGTAAGGTCAGCACATGACTGTTAAGCATTCATGACCCCAAATTAAGAGGTATTACCCTTTATCTACTAATCCTTGGGTCACAAATGTGCAGCCCACTCCAAAAACATTCAGAATTCCTGAAATTTGTTTACACATCACTGCTTCAAAAATAGAAAACTAACATGCATGAAATGATCAGATAAGCGAAAAAGCAGTTCTCAGTTCTCAAACTGCTTATTGAAAATGTCTCCTCTTTCAAAATACCTTTTCATTTTATAACATTTCATTTTATAAACAGTTGAGGGTGTTTTGTTTTGTTATTTTTTTTTTTTTTTTTACATTTCAGAGCAAATATTAAAGGTAATCTAAAATCACCAATAACTCTAAATACACATTTGTATTTCAAAGATCCTAACATTTCAAATCTGAAACAGAATTCTGAAGGAGTGAAATTAAAGATTTAGATACAATCCTCTTGCTAATAAATGTGACATGATTGTATTATTAGCACAAACGACATGAACTACCAGTGCTAACTTACAACATTTTTTTGGCAGTGGGTCTAGCTTTTAGCCACATAATAATATATTTCAAAACTACTTTTAATACCTATATGTCATATTAAGTAGCTGCTCATAGTAACTCCATTGTGAAGATTACACTTAGGTCTGGTCTATACTACCCGCCTGAATCGGCGGGTAGAAATCGACCTCTCGGGGATCGATTTATCGCGTCCCGTCGGGACGCGACAATCGATCCCCGAATCGACGCTCTTACTCCACCAGCGGAGGTGGGAGTAAGCGCCGCCGACATAAAGCCGCAGAAGTCGATTTTGCCGCCGTCCTCACAACGGAGTAAGTCGGCTGCAATACGTCGAATTCAGCTACGCTATTCACGTAGCTGAATTTGCGTATCTTAAATCGACTCCCCGCTGTAGTGTAGATGTACCCTTAGAGTAGTAAAATCCCTTTATTTTACACCTTAATGACTGATACAGGCCACTTCCCAATTTTTGAACTTAAACATAAAAATAAATGATTTTCCTTATTTATTGAATTTAGTGACGCAAAAAGCATCAATAGAACTGCCCAGATTCTGCAGCTATTTATATTCTTCCATGTTGCTTCTCTGCCTTATTAGCCACTATCTCCCTCTTTTGATCATGCCTGCAATTTACATCAGGCGTCTATCCAACCTACCACTATATCTTTCACCACCAGCATTCATGTGCCACACTCTCTAAGCTCCCTTCAACAAAATGGTCTTTGACAGTAGGAGTCCCATTATGAAAGACCTGCAAAGCTCCAGTAGAGCACTGTGCTCTGGCTAACTACAAGAGGTTTGAAGCTGGCTTTATAGCACAGCTGTAAGCTCAGTTCTTCAAGATACTTTGTCTGCAGTTCTCCCCTTCTCTGTCTCCCTGCCCCCTCTCACATCACCATGTCTGAGACCATACACTATTGGGGCAGGGGAATGAGGAGACTTTCAGCCAAAATTACCTAAGGGGCAAAGTTGTCCTCTGGCAAACCCTTCTTGTTCACCTGAGGGAATCTCTGTTTAGAAGGACCCTAGCAGTTATGTTGTACTGGGACTGCGCTGTTAAAGAAAATGGAGGGCATAGATGGGAAGAAACAGAGGTTGCTATTGGGACTGATGACCATGGCAGGTCAGTGGAGCTCCCCACTGAACCACTAGCCCTCTCTGCATGTTTGTCTTCAGCCCTCCTACCTAGACCAATTTTCTTGTCACGAAGCCCAATGCTGATCACCCAACCCTGGGAAAAGGTGGGAGTGGACTTATTTGGGACAAGCAGTACTTGATTACAGTGTCCTCTAGGGAACATGGTCCCTCTGACTCCAGTTCCACTGATCATGATACTAAGTCCAAAGCAAACAACAGTCAGCAAACATTTTATTGGCTAAACTATGTAGTTCCCATGATGCCAAGTCCCATGCTAGCAACCTGAGTTCAAAAATAAACTACAGACTACTGGTCCTGAAGAATTTCTGTCTTTAGAGCTGGGCTCCATAAGAACTAGAAGCAGAAAGAAGAATCTCACCTTTCTTTTTAAAAAAAAAGTTTCTAAATCTTTTCCTTGTGAAGACTGTCTTGGAAACATAAACCTTTCATTAGGGCTTAAAGGATAAAACAGCTGGAGAAGAAAACTAAAAATGTTCCCTACCCCCTCACTACACCAGACACACTTGTTGGATAAAATGAGTCAGTGGGATGTATCCTACGATCTTGGTAGACAGAAACTGGTTACATTTTGGTGGCAAAAATTGTGTTTTGTAAGCCTGCCCAAAAAACTGCTGTCTCAACTGTATGTGGATTTCTAATGTGCCCAACACCATAGTGCTTAGGCACAAATTGGGGCCACAGACCTATCTACACTTGTGAGAGATTAATTTTAAAACATTTTTAATGAATAAATTCAAACCCAGCTCTCCTCTAAGCTGACTCCATGTATAGTTTTGCTGCCAGTGTACACAGGCCAAACTCTACTCAGAAAAGATTTCAGTAAACATGGTCAAAGCCAGATCTGAACACAATTTGTGCTAAGTATTGAGCCTGGCCACACTAGGAGCCAAAGCATGCTGAAAAATATTTAAATAGGAGGTCTGTTTGAACATGGTTTTGGAATGGATTTTAAACACAGTTCTCTCCTTTCTCGTATAGACAGGGCCCCAGGATGTTCCCCAAGTGATGTGATTGGCATCTGTCTGGAAAGAGGACTTAGAGAGTGCAGACATCAGGTCCATGCTGTATGATTAATCCATTAAAACACGGGTTAATAAAACAACTCTAATTATTTTCCATATCAGTATATCAGAGTTAATCAACTCCTAGTCTTTTTATTTTAACACTTTCAGTTCAATATATTTACATCCTATTATTTTAAAGTTTTAATTGTTCCTACAGAGTATAATGAAAACAGAATACCCAAATAACTCTTGGAGCATCATTATACTCCATCTTCCATTCCTAATCCTCATTACAAAATTTTTAGTCTCCTCGGAAAGCAGACAGTAAGAGATAATGTCAGTTGTGATTAGAAGGCTCCACTGCCTGCTGCCTTAAGGACTCTTCTAATTTATACCTCAAATATTTTCTATAAATATTTAGAAGTAGAATGGTTTGCCCAGTTTTCATTCTTTTATATTATATATACACACACACACACTATATACACACACACACACACACACACACTATATATACACACACACTATATATATATATATATATATATATATATATATTTGCACATAACATATTGAACATTTTAAAATATGTTCTAAAATGTTTATTAAAATAAGGATTTTGTTTAATTGCGCAGAACATTGTTTCTAAAATCACACAGAAAAATACTAAAAGCATAATTTCAACATTGAAAATAACGTACAATTTGGGAAGCCAAAAAACTTGTCATTATCTTTAAGTTGGGACTGCCTAATATTTTAAATGACTTACTTCCTCTTCAATTACCTTCATATACAGTGACTTGCAAGCTACTGAACCCTTTAAGTTTTTGTCAGCTTAATCCAACTCCTATCAAAGACAACAGCAGTTGGATTGCACTATATATTCTTCTGAAACACTAGTTCAGAGAAACAGAACACATCTTTTCCTTGGGTCCTGAAGAATCTCACAAGAATACATTTTATGTCTACTTATCTACAGAACACAAATTCTGCTCAGCCTTTCATCTATTAATGACCAATTTAGATACTGGTTACACTGCCTCCATTGTTCATGTCTCTAGCCATGCCTTAATTTTTTTTTTTTAAAGCAACAAGAGTACTCCAGCCACGAAAGACCCAAATGTGGGACCAAGATTCAAATACAAAAAAGATGCAGAAGGATTAACATATTTAATATAATTAATATTAATGTGGCCCCAATTACAAAAGAGTCAGTATATCTGAAGTAAACAGTTTGCCAAAAACAAACCCTCCTCTAACTTCTCCCTTCTAGATGGGAGAAAGGAAAAATTGAGTCCAAAATAAAATAAGGAACCTGTTCTACGAATACAAGTTGACCTTCACACTAAATTTCAATAATTGTTGTACTAGATTAGAATCATGGTCTACCTAGTTAAGAATCCTGCCTCTCACAAGGATGAGCACCATATATTTCAGTGAAAGGTGCAAGAAACCTTGCACTAAGGAAATGTGAAATAGTCTGTCATTTATAAAAGTCTCATCCTAGTCGAGAATGTTTAGAGCTTGCCTTAAATCCTGAACATGAAGTTTTATATCCCTGCTAAAACTTGTATTAGAAATGGCTATAACAACCCTGGATAGTCTTAAAATACATATAAATGTCCAATCTCTTTTTGAATCCTGTTAAGTTCTTGGCTTCAGTGACATTCTGTGGAAATGTGTTCTAATTAAAAAAAAAAAAGTTTCACACAATGTGTAATCAATCCCCTTGTTCTTATGAGAAAAGGAGAACAGAAGTTCCTGATCTACCTTTTCTACATCCCTTCTTCTTCTTTCTAGGATAAACAATCCAAATCTCTCTTCATATGAGAGTTATCCCAAGCCCTTAGTCATTCTCATCATTCTTCTCTGAACTTCAGATGGTTTTAGTAACACTGCTGTTTTTCATCTTGGACTTTCACAAAGCAGAAAGTTGCAGGGAAAAGCACTTAAAGCAAAGTCTCAGCTGACTTTTTTTTCTATCTTTCCATATAGGGCACAGATGGCCATGTTTTTGCTTCCCCTCCCCTAGTTCAGTTGAAGGCCACGAGTTCTCAGTTTATTTCTCCATAGCTCGCTCGCTCTCTCTCTCTCTCTCTCTCTCTATATATATATATAAACCCTACAAAAAGGTTTCATTTTCTTAACCAACAGTTGGCATAAATAAATCTGTATCCTATTATTAGATTATGAACATAACATTTATAAACAAAACCCACCTCTTAAATACAAAATTGGCAGAATACTTTTCCTGACCAATAAATAAATTCAGGTAACCTTGCAAAAAATACAACAGTAAACGTACCCGATTAAGTCTTTCTCACTAATACATTTCTACTACTTGGAAGTGCTGCCCCATCACTTCATACTATAGGATAAACCAAGTTTCAGTATTCTTCTTTCTGCAAAGCAGCTTTTTCTTCACAGTCCTCACCTTTCACTAAATGAAGTAAGAAGCTGCGACAGCATTTTCAAACGGTCTCCTCCATCACCTGAACCCAGTTCTTATTGCAATTTTTCATATATTTTCAATCTCACTCAACACTGTTTAACAGGAAGTGTCCAGTGACAGACATTAGGGGATCAGGCAAATGTGAGACAGGCAGATTTAGTGAACACCTATTAAATGTGGCAATAGCTCAAATAACATTGTTTCCCATTTCATTTCACACAGCAATATTTTTTGTCCTCCCTGTTTTTGCTCTCAGACACCAATTTTAAAACATCTAATAACACAATAGCTGAAACCAAATTTAGTTGTCTAAATTGGTCCTAATCAACCATATGGATTAAAGGACATTTATCTGCCTTTTATTTTCCTTTCAACGTTTGTCCTTTAAAAAAATTAATATGCGCACACTTTGTTGTCATTCAACTTTTTACAACATTCTTTCCCAACTGCATATCATCATCCTCCGCATTCTAATATTCTTCTTGGCTGCATTAAATGAATCACCCTTCATTTCAGAATCGGGCTCTCTCCTCATCCCTTTGAACCACTAGCAGATTTTCTTTTCTTTTTTTTTAAACCTCTTCCATTCGCAACCTGGTTCTTTTCACCATTTAACCATTTAACTCTGACTTTTTGTTTTGTTTTGTTTCATCTTCCCCACACTTCCACATCTGGTGTTCTACTCTCTCTTTTTTCCTCCAGTTCACCTTGTTTTGTATTACCTAAGGGCAGGCTAATTTTATAATACTGACCTTCTATTTTCTATTTTATCTGTGTATTTTGATTGTAAAATACATGTATTTTTCAGTAATGTTGCTTAACCGCAAGCTTACCAGGAATTTTCCAAACCAGGGGCCTGATTCATCATCATTCTGCAACCTCCTTACAGCAGTTAGGCTGATGCAAAAGGGCCACAGTGGAAAATACCCTGCACATAAGAAACTTCTATGCCCTGGTGCAAAGACAATTCCAATAGCTTCATGCTGCTTTCATAGCAGCCCCAGTGCAGCGGATATTCTGGGGAGGAGCAGAGGAAGTAGGCCAAGCTTTCTTATCTCCCAAGTAGTTTTGTGTCCCCACAAAGCTCCATAGTAGCCAGTGCAACAGTGGCACTACTTAGTAGGGCTGCCCTGGTCTGTGTTGCAGGCACAATGACTAGAGAGGGCACAGATTGCCTATCCTCTGTACTTGGGCTGGCGCCTGTGCCAGGATGAATCTGCCCCCAGTGGCCAGTCCTGTAACCCCTACCCAGTTAAATCATAATGTATGTGGGTAGTCAAGTGACATCAGCAGGACTTTCATGAGTGCAGGATCAGGACCTAGGATTGAGTGTTTTTAAGTTTTCCAATAAAAGATATTAAATAAGTTAAAATACTTCAGATCAAACGTTACCCAAAATAACCCAAAATGTGCCACACTGAATTAATAAGAACATAAGCAATTTTACATAATGTAATTTTTAATTTGTACTAGCTTTTACTCCTACATTTTAAAATGCATTCTAAACTATTGCTACCATGTTTTATACTTACAGGTAAAGTGATTTTAATTTCAAATCACCAATTAATCCTCACAACACCCTTTTGGATAAGTATTTTCTTTTTACAGGTGGAAGAAACGGAAGCAGGGGGGTTAAATGATTTACCCATGCTCACAAAGCTATCTGTTTCAGAATGGTCATAGTTAGAATTCTGTAGTTCCTGACTCACGGTCCTGGGATCATGCCAATGGAGTATGCTTCCCACAAGTGAAAGTTATACAACTTTCTATATTCTTTAACCTTTTCTACTATTTTATGGTTAAAAGAAAAAATATAATTCTACAATATATGGTTAAGAATCATAGCACTGATGCACTAGATTTGGGGAGGAGGGCACTAATGGAACAGAAGGCGTAAGAAACAATGCAACACAGGAAAAAAATTCCCCATTTCTCCTTCTCATCTAATGGATCTTAAATAAGTGGGAACAAACAAAACAAAGTATTAGCGTATTTCCTGGAGAGGCTGTCCTCCAGGAAATTAATCTCCAGCAGCATCCCCTTCCTTGAGTAGGAAGGTGTAAGAAAATGAAAAGAACAGCTGCAAGTAAACTTAAGAACAAGTATACTGAATGAAAGATTTTGTTTAAAAGAAAAAAAAACACAAATATGTTGTATAGAAAATAGTCCTGGACTAAGGGAAATGCATTAGAACACTCTCATGGAAAATGCTACTAAACTTGGAACAAAATAAGCCAGTCACAGAGATACATTTGATGAGTTCATAAAAGAGAAAAAATTGACTACTCCAGCAGAAACAGCAGTCTTCACAGTGACTATTGATCGATATAGTAAATCACTAGGTAGCACTGGTTTATTTAATTTACATTAGCATTATTTTTACTGAAGGCGTTATTGGTTTGTTTTTAAAAATGTACTAAGACTTACTTAATTTTGTTGAATCTTGTTCATGGTATTTTGTTTTTGAGAATGACGATTACAATTTCACATTTTAAGGCTGACTACTATGACTTTAACTTCTTCTACCAAGAGAAGACAGAGATACTTCCCAGGAAATTGCCTTCCAAAATTTCATTAAATCTTACATAGCACAGGCAATTTTGTGACTTAGCATAGCTTCATAAAGGCATTAACCTGAACTCATTCATATTTTGTTGTATTTTGCTTAAAACACTTACATTCCTAGTTTTGTTGAACACTTTTCAGAAAGTAATCTTTTAACTGGGTTTAAGAAGAAGGTAATATTTGGGAGTATGATAATAGAGAGATATCAAGAGAGTACATTTAAAAATCCTTTAAAAAAATCTTATTGCTTTTATACTTAGAATTTCAATAAAAAGATCGAGATAGCAATCATCCTCCCTAGTAAGTGATCTAATCTGTACAGTAATCCATTAACTTATCATGCTCTTTAAAAGGGAAAAAATATTAAGAGAAATTTACTTACCTTATATAGTAACCAGAGTTCTTTGACATGTGTGATCCCTACTATATTCCACTGTGGATGTGCATGTACGCTATGCATGTGAAACTAGAAGATTTTTGGTATCAGTGTCCATTGAGCCACATCTTTCTCCTCCTCATGCTCTGAGCTGAATGTATAAGGGGTGGCACAGACCAATCAGTTCTTTCTCTTGGATGTGTCTACACTGCAATTAAACACCCACAGCTGTCCCATGTCAGCTGACTCAGGCTCATGGAGTTTGGGCTGTGGGGCTATAAAACTGCAGTGTAGACATCTGGGATTGGGCTTGAATAAAACCCTTTCCTCCCACCCCATCTTGAGGGGGACCAGCTCTATGGCTCCTGTTGATGTAGGGAGTTTACCTCTTGAATGAATATCGTCTCATGAGAGCAGTCCCTGAAGAGGGACAGGAAAGAGTTTTGGAGGGGTAGGGGAGACTAATTCTATTACATAGCCAGAATTGATGATGTCAAGAACCCATCTGTCTGCTGTCATCTGCCAAGTATTGGGGAAACAGGTTAGGTGGCCACCAATTTTTTTTTATCAGGCTTCTTGGTTGAAGGATATGGCATCTGGGATGATTTACAGCTCTCAGAATTTCATACTGGGAGGCTATGGCTGGAAGGAGGTAGAGCATTATATTTGCCCTGCTGCATCATTTGTTTTTGTGGTGGTTAATATTCTCTCTGATGGTAAACAGGTTGTGCTGGTCTGGGTTTGTAGTCTATCCCCAGGGACCAGAGGGTTGCCCTTGAGTCTTTCAAAAAGTGTAATGACTCATCCATTTTTTCCACAAAAGAGGTTGTTCCTGTCAAAGGGCAAATAGTCCACTGTAGACTGCACTTCCCTAGGCAACCTGGAAGAATGAAGCCAAGACTCGGAACACATGACAACAGCTGTCACCATCAACTGGGAGCCTGTCAGCTGCATCAACTGCAACTTGGAAGAAGGATCTGACAACCACATACTCTGCTTAATAAGAGCTTAAAACTGTGCTCTATTCTCCCGGGGGGGGGGGGGGGTACTGTCTGTAAATTCAGCATATTTTGAGTAACTGACAAAATTAACCTGGTAATCAGCTACCTGGAATTGCAGGCTGGTTGAGGTAAAGAATAGACTTTTACATGCCAGACCATTTTATACACCACTATGGCTACATCATAGCCACATGAATATGCTGCTACTTATACTGAAGTAAAGACGTTCCTCCCGAGGATGTTCAAACGTTTGGTCTCTTTCCTGGAGGGCCCATGACTGATGTTGCCTTATCCTTTCAATGGCAGTTTGCAAAACTAAACAGTTTGGGGCGGGATGTGAAAACAAAAACTCTTCTTCCTTAGCTGGTATGAAGTATTTGTTTTCTGTCCACTTAAGAATGGGGGCACATGTTGCTGGCATGTGCCAGATGGTTTTCGGGGCTCCAAAATAGCTTCATTAATAGGAAGTGCTACCTTATTAGGCCCAGTGCTCTGTACAATGTCAAGGAGCTTGTGACATGTCTCTTGGACTTCCTCCAGGGGGACCTGGAGTATGGCAGAAACCCTCCTTAACAGGTCTTGAAAATGCCTGTAGTTGTCAAGCAGAAAAAGTGACTCCAGAGCACTGCTTCATCATGATATGAAAATATTTCTATTGGGACCATTGGGACTGTTGCTTCTGGTTCTTCTTCCTCCTCCTCCATGGTCTCCTGAGGAGTTCAGGTTCCTCTCTGGGAGGGGAGGGATGTTGTGACTTTTGATGGGAATGTACGGATTTGATGTAGCATCTGTATGGATCCCACTGCCCCCAATAAAACCTGTGAAAGGCACACATTGTTTGACGTGGTTCCAATGGCATAGGGTACTATTGATCCTGAGGGTACCCTGCCTGGTAAGATCACCAGAGGGCCCAGGAGTTTCTAGAAAATCAGTCTGGACTAACATCCTGTCTCTGTGATGAGGTCCCTCACCAATGTCCAAATCCCCTGAGGAGTAAAACATAGGCTCTAATTCTTCAGGGAGTCCCACTAGTATTGTAAAAACATAAGAATGGCCATACTGGGTCAGACCAAAGGTCAATCCAGCCCAGTATCCTGTCTGCTGACAGTGGCCAATGCCAGGTGCCCCAGAGGGAGTGAACCTAACAGCTAATGATCAAGTGATCTCTGTCCTGCCATCCATCTCCACTCTCTGACAAACAGAGGTTAAGGACACCATTCCTTACCCATCCTGGCTAATAGCCATTAATGGACTTAACCTCCATGAATTTATCTAGTTCTCTTTTAAATCCTGTTGTAGTCCTAGCCTTCACAACCTCCTCAGGCAAGGAGTTCCACAGGTTGACTGTGCGCTGTGTGAAGAACAACTTCCTTTTATTTGTTTTAAACCTGCTGCCCATTAATTTCATTTGGTGGCCCCTAGTTCTTATATTATGGGAACAAGTAAATAACTTTTCCTTATTCACTTTCTCCACACCTCTCATGATTTTATATACCTCTATCATATCCCCCCCGGTCTCCTCTTTTCCAAGCTGAAAACTCCTAGCCTCTTTAATCTCTCCTCATATGGGACCCATTCCAAACCCCTAATTATTTTAGTTGCCCTTCTCTGAACCTTTCCTAATGCCAGTATATCTTTTTTGAGATGAGGATTCAAGATGTGAGTGTACCATGGATTTCTATAAGGGCAATAAGATATTCTCCATCTTATTCTCTATCCCTTTTTTAATGATTCCTAACATCCTGTTTGTTTTTTTGACTGCCGCTGCACACTGCGTGGCCGTCTTCAGAGAACTATCCACGATGACTCCAAGATCTCTTTCCTGATTAGTTGTAGCTAAATTAGCCCCCATCATATTGTATGTATAGTTGGGGTTATTTTTTTCCAATGTGCACTACTTTACATTTATCCACATCAAATTTCATTTGCCATTTTGTTGCCCAATCACTTAGTTTTGTGAGATCTTTTTGAAGTTCTTCACAGTCTGCTTTGGTCTTAACTATCTTGAGCAGTTTAGTGTCATCTGTAGACTTTACCACCTCATTGTTTACCACTTTCTGCAGATCATCTATGAATAAGTTGAATAGGATTGGTCCTAGAAGTGACCCTTGGGGAACACCACTAGTTATCCCTCTCCATTCTGAAAATTTACCATTTATTCCTACCCTTTGATCCCTGTCTTTTAACCAGCGCTCAATCTATGAAAGGATTTTCCCTCTTATCCCATGACAACATAATTTGGTGAGGGACCTTGTCAAAGGCTTTCTGGAAATCTAAGTACACTATGTCCACTGGATCCCCCTTGTCCACATGTTTGTTGACCCCTTTGAAGAACTCTAATAGATTAGTAAGACATGAGTTCCCTTTACAGAAACTATGTTGACTTTTGCCCAACAATTTATGTTCTTCTATATGTCTGACAATTTTATTTTTTTACGATTGTTTCAACTAATTTGCCCAGTACTGACATTAGACTTACCGGTCTGTAATAGCCGGGATCACCTCTAGAGCCCTTTTTAAATATTGGCATTACATTAGCTATCTTCCAGTCATGAGGTACAGAAGCTGTTTTAAAGGACAGGTTACAAACCATAGTTAATAGTTCTGCAATTTCACATTTGAGCTCTTTCAAAACTCTTGGGTGAATGCCATCTGGTCCCGGTGACTTGTTACTGTTAAGTTTATCAATTAATTCCAAAACCTCCTCTAGTGATACCTCAATCAGTGACAATTCCTCAGATTTGTCACCTACAAAAGCCGGCTCAGGTTTGGAATCTCCCTAATATCCTCAGCCGTGAAGACTGAAGCAAAGAATTCATTTAGTTTCTCTGCAATGACTTTATCATCTTTAAGTGCTCCTTTTGTATCTCGATTGTCCAGAGGCCCCACTGGTTGTTTAGCAGGCTTCCTGCTTCTGATGTACTTAAACATTTTGTTATTACCTTTTGAGTTTTTGGCTAGCTGTTCTTCAAACTTCTTTTTGGCTTTTCTTATTACAATTTTTCGCTTAATTTGGCAGCATTTATGCTCCTTTCTATTTACCTCACTAGGATTTGACTTCCACTTTTTAAAAGATGCCTTTTTATCACTCATTGCTTCTTTTACACAGTTGTTAAGCCACGGTGGCTCCTTTTTAATTCTTTTACTGTGTTTTCTAATTTGGGGTATACATTTAAGTTGGGACTCTATTACGGTGTCTTTGAAAAGTGTCCATGCAGCTTGCAGGGATTTCACTCTAGTCACTGTACCTTTTAATTTCTGTTTAACTAACCTCCTCATCTTTGCATAGTTCCCCTTTCTGAAATTAAATGCCACAGTGTTGGGCTGCTGAGATGTTCTTCCCACCACAGGAATGCTAAACATGATTATATTATGGTCACTATTTCCAAACTGTCTTGTTATAGTTACCTCTTGGACCAGATCCTGTGCTCCACGCAGGATTAAATCGAGAATTGCCTCTCCCCTTGTGGATCCCTGTACCAGCTGCTCCAAGAAGCAGTCATTTAAAGTAGTGAGAAATTTTGTCTCTGCATTTCGTCCTCAGGTGACATGTACCCAGTCAATATGGGGATAACTGAAATCCCCCACTATTACTGAGTTCTTTATTTTGATAGCCTCTCTAATCTCCCTTAGCATTTCATAGTCACTATCACTGTCCTGGTCAGGTGGTCGATAACACTGCTCTACAGCCAAAATGCTTCTGAAATAAACGTAGTCAAACTTTACTAATTCTGGGTCACTGAGAACGAAAATAATGCTTAAAATTGTTGATTGGCTCTAGTTTTCAAGATATGCTATTGGGTCAGTATATACGACCCTTGACTTGGGAATGGCGGAGGATAAGTGAGTTATAAAGGGAAGGGATCTCAATTTAAACCAGAAATGACTAAAATACATCTTTGACTGGATCTATGAATAAATCTATGACTGGGTTTGGACAATACTTGTTTTTTAGGCAAAACAATGAATGATGCAATCTGAAGCAGGTATTGCGTCATACATGATATGAATTGCATCGTGTTATTCCTAGAAGTCATGGATGATGCAATCACAACGAAGCTTACATCACTCTGCTGAACAAATTGCCCTATATCAGCTCTAGAAATCATACAGTGTCGTGCTCTCTTATTTGTCAGTGTTTGATTTTGCAAAGGGACACATTTCTGTTTAGCCAAAGTGAGCAGAGATGCCTCGTACTTGTGTGAACAGTGCAGATAACTTCTGCTATGTTTGTGGTGAAGTGACTTTTGCATCACAAAAGCGCAGTATAACCACTATGGTTAAGAAAGCCTATCACCTTTATTTTGGCTGCAAAATTGGAGATCAGGACAAGAGGTGGGCCCCACAAATATGCTGCAACACTTGTGCAACAAATCTTCGCCAGTGGTTGAACAGGAAAAGGAAATCTATGCCTTTTGCAGTGCCAATGATTTGGAGAGAGCCAACAGATCATACCAGCAATTGTTACTTCTGCATGGTGCCTCCAGTTGGGAAAGGTGTGTCAAAGAAGAAAAAGTGGACTGTGCATTATCCAAACATTCCATCAGCTATACGCCCAGTATCCCACGGAGAAGGACTGCCGGTTCCTGATGCACCAAAATCATTCTCACTTGAGTGAGATGAGGAAGAGGATGAAACTTCTGGTCCTGAACCATCAATGTCACAGGACCCACATTTTCTCCGATCCTCCTCCTCTGAACCACACCTCATAACACAAGGTGAACTGAAAGACCTTGTCAGGGATTTGGAACTACCCAAGAGTAAGGCAGAGCTGTTGGGCTCCAGACTACAGCAGTGGAATCTCCTGGCAGGTGATGTTAGGGTTTTCATGTTCCGTGACCGTCAAAAGGATCTTGTCCCATTCTTCTACATGGAAGGTGATCTTGTAGCCTGCAACAACATTGATGGCGTGATGGCACCCCTCAACATCGTTCACAATCCAGATGAGTGGAGACCGTTCATTGATTCATCGAAGACGAGTCTTAAAGCTGTTTTACTGCATAATGGCAATGTTTTGCCATCAATTCCAGTTGGTCATGCAGTCCATATGAAGGAAACCTATGACAACGTGAAACAACTTTTGTGGTGCATAAACTATGACCAACATCAGGGGCAGCTTTGTGGCGATTTGAAGGTTGTTGCTCTCTTGCTTGGTCTGCAGACTGGATACACAAAGTACTGCTGTTTTCTCTGCGAATGGGATAGTCGTGCAAGAGATTCCCACTACAGCAAGAAAGATTGGCCACTCCGACAGTCATTGGCGCCTGGGAGGAAAAGTGTTCAGCATCCACCACTTGTTGAATCAAGGAAGATTTTGTTACCACCCTTACACATCAAGCTGGGTCTGCTGAAGCACTTTGTCAAGGCTATTGACAAAACACAAGCATCTTTCAAGTACCTCCGTGGAAAATTTCCAAGGTTAAGTCAAGCTAAGATAAAGGAAGGTGTCTTTGTTGGTCCTCAGATTCGTGAACTTCTTCGAGATGATGCATTTGACCATGCACTGCGTGGCAAGGAAAAGACGGCATGGAAAGCCTTCCAGTTAGTGGCAATAAATTTTCTCGGAAACAACAAGGCAGACAACTACAAGTTGTTGGTGGAAAACCTCCTCAAGGCATACAAAAGCCTTGCAACATGTCACTAAAGATAAATTTTTTGCACTCTCATCTAGATTTTTTTTCCACCGAACTGCGGAGCAGTGAGCGACGAGCACAGCAAGCGATTTCACCAGGACATTGCAACAATGGAGAAACGCTATCAGGGCAAATGGAGCCCATCAATGCTTGCAGACTATTGCTGGACAGTGACAAGAGATGCTCCATTTAATGAAGACAAGAGACAAGCCAAGAAGCGCCGAGTAGACACTGAATAGGACTAAACTATGTACATAATAGTTTTTTGCCTTTTGTTTCATAATCAATTTTATTTATATAACCCTTTTGCTGATTTTTAAAGTGTTACATAAACAGGACAGGTGAAATATTATCATGTAAAGCAACCATAAACACATGAAAAGACCTAGGTTTACAATTTATGATTAAAACTCTACTATCTACACAATATACAAAGATATAAAATGTACAAACTTAAATATCTTAGAAACAGTAGCCAATCAGTTGTTTTAATTGTCATATTTGAATTCAGCACATCAAAATACATAATAAATAGCACATTTTATCTCTGAAGCAGACGACTTCTCAAAAATTGTAGACCAGTGTAACAGATAATAGATCCCTAGTGTTACATTCTTATTAGAGCATGGAATTACTATCCATAGAGATTCTATGGAACATGTGGATTCATTTAAGATTTTTACTTCATTTGATTCATTGTGGATGTTGAATCACAGCTGGTGGAAGGGATAGGAGAATGGTTTCCTCTGCTGTACCAACCCTGTAATGATGATTTTGGGTCTCCCTAGTAAGGCCAGAGTCCTATAAAATGGGGCACTCTGGATCCAGAGGGATGATAAGGTCCTCTGGAGTCATATATCTGTCACCACTCAAGTAGAGAAGAACAGAGGTACGTGGTTAGGAGGGGGAATCCCAAATTTTAACTAACTGACTAGATACTGAAACTTTAAGAACTAACACTATAAAAGCTATCTAATAACAACTATATTTACAGAAAACACCGAAGAGCAACTCTGTGGACCTGAGAGGTTCCATTTCAGACTACGCAGCAATAGAAAGGAACTAGAGAGGCTGTCTATCCAAACCCTAATACCCTCAGTTTGGAGGGCAAGGAGAAGGGCTTAGGTGCAGACAAACAGACACTGCTAGTAAAAATCTTCCAGTCTATGGGTATTCTACACTACGGGATTAATCCGAATTTATATAATATGAATTTTGGAAACAGATTGTATAAAGTCGAATGTATGCGGCCACACTAAGCACATTAATTCGGTAGTGTGCGTCCATGTACCGGGGCTAGCATCGATTTCTGGAGCACTGCACTGTGGGTAGCTATCCTACAGCTATCCCATAGTTCCCGCAGTCTCCTCCACCCATTGGAATTCTGGGTTGAGATCCCAATGCCTGATGGGGCCAAAAACATTGTCGCGGGTGGTTCTGGGTATATCCTCCCCCCTCCCCAGGGAAGCAACGGCAGACAACCGTTTCACGCCTTTTTCCTGGGTGAATAGTGCAGACGCCATATCACGGCAAGCATGGAGCCAGCTCAGCTCAAGACAGCAGTCATGAACATTGTAAACACCTTGCGTGTTATCGTGCAGTTTATGCTGAACCAGAACCTGCAAAACCAGGCGGCGAGGAGTAGGCTACAGCAGCGTGGCGGCGAGAGTGATGAGGATTTGGACATAGAATTCTATCAAACCGTGGGATCCGGTGCTTTGGAGATCCTGCTGTTAATGGGGCAGGTTATAGCCATGGAACGCCGATTCTGGGCCCGGGAAACAAGCACAGACTGGTGGGACCGCATAGTGTTGCAGGTGTGGGACGTTTCCCAGTGGCTACAAAACTTTCGCATGCGTAAGGGCACTTTCTTGGAACTTTGTGACTTGCTTTCCCCTGCCCTGAAGCGCCAGAATACCAAGATGAGAGCAGCCCTCACAGTTGAGAAGCGGGTGGCGATAGCCCTGTGGAAGCTTGCAAAGCCAGACAATTACCAGTCAGTCGGGAATCAATTTGGAGTGGGCAAATCTACTGTGGGGGCTGCTGTGATGCAAGTAGCCAAAGCAATCACTAAGGTGCTGCTACGAAAGGTAGTGACTATGGGAAATGTGCAGATCATAATG